>NC_079444.1:25780187-26080187 GCF_903798145.1 Danio aesculapii
TCAGCAGAATCAATATGTCTTCACGGCCAACTGGCAAATCTGTGAAATGCAGTAAAATTTTCTATTAAGCTCAAGGGACTGTGTCTTATGTCTCAGGAATTGTATGGTTATATAACTGTGGAAAATCCAGGTACGCCAAAGATAAACTTGATCTATGCAACTGATTTTGACTTTATGCATCTAAATTATATATAAATATATATAAATATATATATATATATGTGCATCTAAACACAAATTCCTTGCATTACTTTACCTTGAGGATATAATATGGTTTTCACTACATGGACCACTCCATTGGATGCCATAAGATCAAAATCTGGAACATCCACTGAATTTACATGGATGGAGTTGTTAACCTAAGAGTAAAATAAAAACATAAAAAATATATATATATTTTATGCATTTGAACATATAAAATATGAATAAAGAACTAAACAAACATAGATGTGATCTTATAAAACACTTCAGCACATACAGAAAAATCAAACAGCTTAACATTTTTTTAAAGAGATTAGATAACCCAAAACAACAAATCTGTTATCATTTATTATTTTGTATCAAACTTAATTTAAGAAATTCCTTCTTCTGCTGCATTTTATAGTATTTTCTCTTACTATATAAGTCAATGGCGATCAGAAATAGGTTGTTTTCAATCACATGGTTCTGGTGTATTCAGATGTAGGGCAGGAAGTAAAAAACTGAATGGGAGACAGAGAGAAAAGTCCGTATTTTTGCAATGTAAAATACATTTTTATAAGAGAAAATAAATACTATGGTGTTTGGAAGCATACTATAGATAATTATTTGAATTAAACTAACGTAGTAATTATATTGTCGCTGTGGTACGACACAACTGTAGTAATAAACAATTTATTCAATAGGCTTCAGTTTTTATACACCATCACGATGCAACTCTAAGTAACGTTACAGTATTTATTACAGTTTATCAGTTCACTATGCTACAGTATTCGTTCACAAAAATTCATTAACAAAGTGTTGTACACTTTATACACTTTACTATGAGGTTAAAAATTTTTATTATAAATTACTATAGTGTTTTCCCCAAATAACAGCTGAAAGCACACAAAAGCGTGGATGTATAGTCTACATTATTATTTATTTCATTTTGTAAGGGGGAAAAGTGCTCCACAGTAATAACCGTCTAGTTTTGTCACAAGGGTTGCATTTCTTTTTTGTTTGGTTGATGAACTTAACCATCAACAAACATTTACCACTGATGAGCATATAGACGTTAACGTTACGGCTGTTTATTCTGCCAAAACGCCAGTAAAGACTTGTATTATTGCAAAACAAGACAGATATTTCATTACAGCGATTACATGGCAGGGTACGTTATTTATATTCTCCTGGAATTTGTATAAGTGTGGCGTTTGTGTCTGATTATTATATAACACATGAACATATTTATACACAAAGCTAGGCCTGTATATAATCTTTATTAGTGCTGTCAAATGAATTATCGCATTCTAATAAAGTCTGTCCAAATGGATGTATTGAATGAATGTTTATTGCATGCCATCTTTTCTTCCGCTTTCAGTCAGTTTCTTGAACTTTACCCCCTTTATGAGCAAACATTTTTGGAAGTCTATAAAAGCTGTTCAGCTTGTTTTATTTTGGCTGATTTAAACAATTATCAACAACATAAAACAGAAACATTTTGATGTTCTGATAGTGATTCCTATGTAGGAGAATCACTTCCTGCCCTCTATCTGAGTCTCGCGCGTCATCAATGACGTCATATGAAAACAACCTATTCAGTAAACTTTTTTTTTAAAGTTTACGTTTTATTTTTTAAGTTAACTATCTCTTAAAGTTTTGTCTCTTAGGATTTACACCTGGAATTAAAAGCACAATATGCATTAAAATAACTGTAACTAGAACCACGTTGCATATTTTGATATTTTATAAGGGCTGCATTTGAAAGCTTTAAGATGCTGCCATCAGAAGCAGCATTCCAAGGTGGGAAGGCATGAAGGCACATCTGAATTCAAATTCTGCTTCAGTTCCTTTCTGTGGAGGAATCTGCTTCCTATCAAATTTCAAAGGAAGTGTAGACGTAACATTTGACTTCAATATGCCACAATCTTGAGCATTCTACTTCTGACAGTTAAAAGCTAAAAAATATGACCTCTCTAAAGCCCCTTTCACGCATACAGACCTTTCCAGAAAATTACCGTCAATTCTCCAGAAAGGGATCATGTGTGAGTAGGTCCTTTTTGAAAATACTGGTAAATTCGTTCGGGCAATTTTTCGTAAAGAAAAGTTGTAACATTACCGATAATTTGCTGGAATGCTGCGCTGTGTGAACACAGAAGGAAAATTGTCGGAAAAGCACGTGTTCATTAGAACGCGCTGACGTGGGACGTCTACTCCAGCCAATCAGAAAGCCCACACATACACCTCCCATTAACCCTTCCCTCAATGAATTTAGGAAAACTGTTGAAGAGTTGTCAGAATTTAGACTACATCAAACTTACATCAACAGTGCTGATACAGTATCAGTTTTTAGCACAGGAAATGTCTGGACATTAGCAGACCTATTGTTCCAGCTTTTAGAGGGAGTTACAGATGGAGATTTGATCTATGCAGGGTTTGATTGATGGCAGCAAACTGTCTGGAAGTGATGACCTTATTACTGTAGCAATGCTCCGAATTTAGACACAACAAGCCCTGTGGACCCTTAGCAGTACACATGAGATGATTTATGCTTTTTATAACCAAGTTCAAGCTGAATGCTAACCAGTTGTTCTCCTGTACAGGATTTACGTGAATGGGCTGGATTTGGTTGATGGAATTTTTTTGAGAACAGACACAGGAAACTTGTGCTGCGTCTAAATGTGTTGTCTGACGATAACAGCATGTCATGTCTTTCCTTTCTGGTGCTACAAAAATATTAGCATTGGCCCGAATGTAAAAGTCACTCTTTCAGAGAGTCAAACAGTTTTATTAGGGAGTGTGAAAACATTAATCATGTGACTGGAAAAGCTAATTATTGGTCATTTTTAACAATCACTTTTAGAAAAAAGGCTGACATTTGAGGAAACGGCAACATTTTTGGCTAATTGTGGTATTGAATGAGTTCGGCCCTTAAAACCTCAACCGGTAGAGATTTTATCTTAAAATAACTACATGAGGTGGCGTGGTGGGTAGCGATGTCGCCTCACAGCAAGAAGATCGCTGGTTCGAGCCTCGGCTGGGTCAGTTAGCATTTCTGTGTGGAGTTTGTATGTTCTCTCCGTGTTCATGTGGGTTTCCTCTGGGTGCTCCAGTTTCTCCCACAAGTCCAAAGACATGTGGTATAGGTGAATTGGGTAAGCTAAATTGTCCGTAGTGTATGAGTGTGAATGAGAGTGTATGGGTGTTTCCCAGTGATGGTTTACAGCTGGAAGGGCATTCGCTGCGTAAAACATATGCTGGATTAGTTGGCGGTTTATTCCGTTGTGGCGACCCCTGATTAATAAAGAGACTAAGCCGAAAAGAAAATGAATGAATGAATAACTGTGCACTTACAGACAGCACTTGAAGGTTGTTTCCCTGTATGGTCTTGAGGAGGTTGGTCACTCCACCCTCCAGACCTCCGTTGATAAAGATGCCGTTGCTGAAGTGATACAGCAGGATTGCTCTGAGAACATTGACGTCACCTGGATATCAAACAGCCACAGTGTTAATGGACAATAGACTGAGCAAAAGTTCATCACGTTATAGAAATTATGTTGAAAATGATCATGATTAAAGAGGTTTACTTTTTAAAAGAGCAATGTCTTCCTTTGTCAGGGAGCCAAAAGCGGCATCTATGGGAGCAAAGAGTGTGTAGGATCCATCCTGCTTGAGCAGATCTGTCAGTCCAGCACTCTCCATCAGAGACAGGAAGATTCTGGAAAGATTCAGACAATTTTCATTTTTCATTTCAATGTTTAAAAACAATACTATTTTCAGTGTCCAGCATAAATTAGTATACCCCTCAGATCTCTCTTTTCAGTTATTATATTTTCTATAGGATGCTATACAATAACACATTTGCGTATATACATTAATCAATACCAAAGCCAAATATGGAATTATTCTAACAAAATAACTGAAGATCCTAGAACAAACATTTGTACTCCTTTGTATGTTAGGTAAAAAAATATATTAAAAAATATGAATAAAGAGGATCCATAAGGATTATTATTATGAATTATGAATAAAGAAAACAAATAAATAAAAAAAAGAATTTAGTTAACATTCAAACTAAATCTCAATATTTTATCAGAACATAAATATCTATATATATATATCTATATATATATATATATCTATATATATATATATATATATATCTATATATATATATATATATATATATATATATACACACATACATATACAGTATATATATATTTATATATGTATATATATATATATATATATATATATATATATATATATATATATATATATATATATATATATATATATATATATATATATATATATATATATACATACACACTCACATATATATATACATATACATACATATATATATATATACATACAGTAAGTGAAATGCAATAATACCTTGTATTCATATTTTGTATTTTTAGATTTCTGTTTTCACAAATTTTCAAGCATTTTTATTGAAGTATTCAAAATTTTTTAAAGGAAAAAATTTATATAATTATAAAATGTTAAAATTTTTATTTGAACATTTCTTTTTTATTTTCCAAGAAACAAATTTCAGAAATTGATTTTATTAAGGGTAATTGTAGTATACTACTGTATAATAAAATACACTGTTAAACCCGAAAAGTTTAGGCATTTCAAACCATTTGAGGAAACTGATTGCAACGAACCATTAAAGTTCAAAAACCAATCCTAATGAGTACTGTGAATTTAATCCATTTGAGTAAACGAAGCAATTTGAGCACAGTAAAACCCAATAAATGAAGAGAACTCAAACCAATTGAGAACAGTAAAACCCAATAAGTTAAGGCAACTCAAACTATTTGAGGAAACCAATTGCTACAAACCATTTTAGTTAAAATCTGATCTATACGAGTACTGTGAAATTACTCAATTTAAGTTGAAGTAATAAGGTATTTAATTAACTCAGTACCTTCAACACTAAGTTGAAAACAGTTTTTAGTAAATTTTGAGTTAAAGACACTCATTTCATTTGATAAAGTTGACTGTGGGGTTTTATAGTGTGGCATCATTAGATAACTTTAAGCCTCTTCTCACTTGAAGCGTCCATCTTTCAGGAGCAGCTCATAGATGGTTGTTTCAGGCATCTGGATCAGTGAACTCATGAGATGAAGAGCTCCATTACTGCCTTCTCTACTACCACGAACCATACAGGCGTTCTCAACACACACAGCCTAATACACACACACAAAGAGGAAAATGAAATTATCCTTGTGCTTGGGACACTTTACAGAGTATTGAGAAATAATAAAGTCAAACCAGGAAAAAGTTCAGGTCTGCAAACTCACCTGAAGAAAATAAACAAGAGTATAAAACCTAACTGCCAAAGAGTAGAGTCATAAAGTGTTTTAAAAAGTGGTTGTTTTCACAGTAATTGTTTGCAGGTTCCCTTAATTCTCTTTCTATTGTAGGGTTTGTCTCTCACCGTGCGATATATGAAGACTCTAAGCATTTTCCCTCCGAGCGTCTCGAGCAGCTGGCCGTTGTACAGGTCTCTCAGAGAGACCTTTAGTTTCACAATGTGGTTTTCCAGAATGATCTTGAGGAGACGCTGATCCATGGACATGACCTCATCTGTGTGACAGGTGGTGAGGAGATACTGAAAGTTGTTACGGCAGTTTAAGTAGGAACGTGTGGCTGTCAGAAGTAATAGACTGAAAATGAAACAATATTCTATGTTTTGTCGCTTTATGTTCTGCTAAAATATCAATAATGATATAATAAAACATTTATAAAACATAACCCTGGACCACAACCCAAGTCATAAGCAGTGCCAGATTAACATAAAGGCTAGGTGGGGCTGAAGCCCCAGGGCCCACGGAAGAAGGGGGCCCTTTATTGCCTGAAGAATTCATTTCCGCTATATGGCACGGGAAATGCCTCTTTGCATTATGCCTTCTCTCGTCGATAATGTGAAATATTCCTTTAGGTTTGCTGCTGTTCAAAAACAGTGATGGCGGTGCTAAACTGGGGCTCGGAGTGGCTGTAGGCCAATCAGAATATCGATCACCCATAAGGGTGATCAGATGTCTCAATTTTCTTAGGACAGTTCCTTATTTCAGCACTACCGCGAGAACCGTCCAGTCAAAGGTAGGCTAACCAAACTTGTCGTAGAACAAAAAATAAAATTCAGACAGTCTTAATCACTGATTAACTTGTACATGTAGAAACAGAAGCTGGGATAGTAACTAAAGCGCTGTCTCGGCCACGTAGCAGTTACAGATGGATTTAAAAAAAAAACACTTAATGCCTGCATAATCCTTCCATCACACAATATAACCAAGACAGTGTGCGAACATATCAAATAGCCTACACAAGCAGTTGTCAAAATGTCTATCATTGCGGAGTATGTATTTCAAGTAAATACACTTGGTTATGCTTAACAGTCTAGTTAGAAAAAGCAAACTTTTTAATGAATATTTACTTTGCCTCTTTTATGAAACGACAGAAATAATATGGAGCAATGAAATACTGGCGCTGGCTTTCATCAGACAATAAATCTGATAGAAACAAATAAATAAATAAATAAAATAAAACAAGGATGCTAACCTTCTGTAACTCAGAAGACTCAGAACATTTAGGATATTAGAAGCATTTTTAAAGATATTCTATCATTAGGGATTTATGGTCAACTAAAGTTCTAAAGAAACTTTTTAAAGGTAAACCCCAATTTAAAATATTTATTATAAAGCACTAATTTAGTAAGTATTGCAAATGTTGTTTGTTTTGCAGATTTTTGCAGCCTGTTGAACTTTAAAGTTTATATGATGTTATTAATTAATTTTTTATAGACTACTTGAATATTAATTAGTAAATTATTAATAATAATAACAACAACAACTATATATACTTTTGTGAGGTAAAAAGAATGGCTATAGCCCCAGGGCCCAATGTGTTCTTAATCCAGCCCTGGTCATAAGGGAAAGGTGTTTTTAAATTGAGATTTATACATCATCTGAAAGCTTAATGGGTATGTTTTCATTTGATATAAAGTTAGGGGAGGACAATATTCAATGTCCGAGACACAACAATTTGAAATCTGTAATCTGAGGATGCAAAAAATCTAAACATTGAGATCATTGCCTTTGAAAACGGACAAATTAAGCTTTTAGCAATGAAAATTATATAAAAAAGTTAATATTTACATATCCAATCATTATATATTGCCATAAAAGGAAAATCAATCATTTGACATTTTTAGTCTTTCGGCATTTTCCAAAAATATTCATGAGCATCATCATACAATGCAAGAGGACGTGTAGCAATCACATGTGTGAAAGTAATAAACACTGAAGATAAAAACTGTAAGCATTATTCTATATATTTCTTTCACTTTTAAGTTGAAGTCTCATGCTAAAATGTCAAAAAAAAAAAAAAAAACAGACAAAAAAAGTCTGAAAACCTGATTATTTGCTTTGACATTTAAAAGGTTAGATTTGTCTCGGATTTGTCATCATGGGATTATAGTATAACAAAATGTCTAAGAGGCACCATCAAAACATGGAGTAATGAAGTCCTACTAAGAATTTACTGTTATATCTCGACAGAAATGTCCTGTGTTTTGCTCAGTCATGAGGTCTCACCAGAGAAGGCTCCGTTCAGTGGCGCAAGTACAGTGTATTCAGTCTCAGGCTGCAGCGCGGCAGAAAGACCGAGTTCAGACACCATGTCACTGAAGACACTCTGAGATTTGCCCACAAGCTCCATCACCTGCTTGGCTGTCATACATACAGAAATAAAATAACATTTGAGATGATGGCCAGTTCAATTTTTTTGTTGATTATACTGTGCTCATGTCTTGTAATTAATATAATTAGTGTGTAACTACTGTAATTTTTTAATCATTTATTTTAAAACTGTTTTCATCTAAACATATAGCAATCAATCTACAATGGTCATGTGTTAGAATGATCATAGCTTGAACATTTCCAGTAATTGCTGGATAAGATGTGCAAGAACATGAACACACATTGTGAATACATCTTTAGTCCAGTTAGTCAATTACATTATCTGAGATTATTTGTGGCGCATCATGAAATGTGTTTTCATCATATTTGCATACCTATCATGTCCACCTCAATAAGAACATATCTTTAATGCGCATTTAAAACGAAATGCACAACTTGGAGTTACCTTGCAGCTTAATAGTATCTGATCACTCAAAATGTGTACAAAAATGACATTGTTGTCTAGTCTCTGACACACACAAAGCCTTACCTGAGTCAGGCATGAGCACCTGGTCGATCAGATGAATCACACCATTGCTGGTGACAATGTCTTTCTTGAGCACCATCTTGATTCCATTGACCGTAAGGCTCTCACCATCACATCCAATCTCAATATTACTGCCCTCAAGAGTACCATAGATGGAGCCCGCCATAATGGCCTCAGAGCACTGGACTGAGTTCAGGAGGTGGTACTTCAAAAGAGCTTGTAAAAATAACCAGAACAAGAGAAATTAAGAAAGGTTAAGTGACAAATTGAAGCATAAACATTGCAGTGACCTACACTGCTAAAATGCCTTTATAGTCATGCCCAGGCATCAGGCTATAGTCCTCAAGAGACAATTAAAATCACAGAAGCTGCATGTTGTGCAGAGGGACATCCGCCCAGTTCTTCCTGTGCGGGGGAAACTAGTGGAGAATTGAGACTCTTACATCAACTGTGATATCACTTTCCCAGCAGCATATGTTGCCAGCTTCCTGCATCTGTTTAAGCAGTATAGTCAATTCAGTTATACTTATTTATTTCTATAGTGCTTTTTACAATGCAGATTGTGTCAAAGCAGCTTAACACAGATGAAGAAAAGGGAGTAAAAGCCATAATATTTCAAACTGTTGAACATTCAATTCAGGCAGGCAGGAGAGTAGTGTAGAATGCTGGTGTAGTTCTAGTGAATTTAAATGGCTTCAGTTCAGTTTAGTATAAATGTCACTGTCGAAGTTCAGTTTATGCTGCTGTCTGGCTGTATGTCTAATTAAAATTTTTAGACACCAAAAAGTCATTGGATCAAATTTATTAATATTTCCTTAAATTTTTAAGACCACTATACCATGAGCACAACATGTTAGCAGTAAGTTAAATGATTTAAATGCTTTGACAAACCAAAATCCAAATCATTCATTAATTCTTCCATTTTCTTTCGGCTTAGTCCCTTATTTATCAGGGGTCGCCACAACGGAACGAACCGCCAACTATTCCAGCAAATGTTTTATGCAGCGGATGCCCTTTCAGAACTGGGAAACACCCATACATTCTTGCATTCATAATCATACACTACGGCCAATTTTGTTTATTCAATTCCCTTATAGCACATGTCTTTGGACTGTGGGGGAAACCGGAGGAAACCCACAGGGGAGAACATGCAAACTCCACACAGAAATGCCAACTGGCCCAGCTGGGACTTGAACCAGTGACCTTCTTGCTTTGAGGTGCCAGTGCTAACCAATGAGCCACCGTGCCATCCCAAATCCAAATCAAAACCATCTTTCTAAGACACTATTTAAAACAGCTTTCTCTGGCTCTACAGTTTGCAACACGGGCTACTGGGTCAATGCACAAATGGTACCCATGAGACGGCCTCAGCACACTTCCAGAAGATGACTAACTTAGTCCCATTGTCCGGTCAGAACATTATACTGAGCTCTCTCCCACAACACCCGCTTGACTGTATTCGCACATTGGTTTTTGGTTCCAAACCACAATGCATTTGCTTTATAACTTTGGCATCTGATTACCCTTGTTAGGCAACGATTATCCAGAGAATGGCCGGATGCCTGCTCACCCCACTTTTGCATTTTTGTACTTTGTTTCATTCCAAAACTGCCAAAACAACAAGTATATGCATTTGTGTTTTTTACAGATTTAGTGCAAGGTTTAAAAAATACAGTAGCAGAAAACACAAAACAAATACAGTTTGATCAGTCAGTAGCAGCTTACTTCCATGATTTAGGATGAATGCATTCACAATAGAAGCAAACTACTGGTGTTCACACGGTCCGTACCACAGACCATGCTTTATACTGTAGGTGGACTTGAATACAGTTAGCAGGTGCCTGCTGAAACCAGGGTTCCAAACTGCATATAAAATCTGGACGTTCAGGAAAATTTAAATGCAAGATTTCAGAATCTGAAAAAGTCATTGAAATCAATGAAATCTTATAAGTCTAAATTGATAAAAGATGCTGTAAAATTGTTGGTTGTGAGGTAAAAATTATAGATTGCATAATAACCTTTAACTCATGACAAGACTGAAAAAATTTCAATTTATTGGTAATGAAAAGTGTCAACCCTGAAGACAATTTCTTGAAACTGCTGAAATTATTGAAGTACTTAATAAATTGCCAAAGGTTTTGAAATGTTATTTGGGACGTTCAAAATTACATATTCTTTGATTAAGTACTTGTTATGACTGAGCAGCTCATATGTTCTAGCTTGTAATCAGTGTAATATGTAATGTAATGTAATATGTAATGCATAATATTGCCATTATCAGAACCAGATACGTCACTTTACTGCCATTTACAGATCCTTTACCATTGCACTGATGTATAGTAAATCTTATGTGTGTTTCAGAGTTAGTATGGTTGGACACATGGCTACCTTTTTCATACTCATACAAAACACAAAAATGTAACAAAATCTTTGGGCTTGTCCATATTTGAGCTTATATTTCCAAATATGAGGTGGAACAGCGTAACATTTTTGGTCACACTTTATTTTGATGGTCCGTTTGTTGAATTTTTGTTACATTGCAACTAATTCTCATCAGATTATAAGCAGACTGTTAGGTTGGGGTTAGAGTTGGGGCTAGGGTTAGTGTAAGTACTTACTTACAAATGTACTTGCAAAGTTTCTTATAGTCAGTTAAATGTCTATTGAAGGACTGTTAAATGTGAGTATCAACAGATATGAAGCAGACAGTCTACTAATACTCAAATGGACCATCAAAACAAAGTGTTACCACATTTTTTGAGAATATAGTGAATATGGACACTTTTCACATGCTTTTTGCCTACTTTATTAGAGAACTATAGTATTTTAGATGCAGAACTTAAGTCAAAATGTTTGTGATCTTGTGGGCATCATCTAAACATGCAATCTTAGCCCTTAAAAACTGAAGTACCTCATCTAGTGCACAATTTAGAAATAGCCAAAGATCCTTTAAGAGCCAGAAATGATGTAATGCTGACGTTAAACTGTACATCTGTGTGGTCTCTTCATGCTAGACTATGCTAAAATATAAATTTAAACCGATAAAATACACAAGGAAATCAGTTTTATGTGCCTTTGGCTTCTAATCCAAAGCCTTGATTGCATTTTTTTCTCATGACATTCACACGAGTGGGTTACTAAGATAAATAGCTGCATGTTTACATGAAAGCTAGACTTTGCTTAGAATAAACCTCTCTATGTATATAACGATTTTCCTATAATGCTAATCTCAGTCATCTAAAAGGTCACAAAGATTAGATTAGACTAGTAGACCCTCTTCTTAGTCAAAATTGGCTTCCTTTTGTCTGTGTCATTGGGAAAACAGACATACTTTTGTCTGTTACAACACCCACAATTGTCTGACCACAAGATACCTAATCTTTTTCACCAGAATCAGATGAAGTATTATTCAACATCTAAGCATTTCCCATCAGGAACTCGTAGAGGGTTTAACCAAACTTGATTTTGGATCCCCATGTGGCTACGGCCAGATCTGCTATTTGCCCACCGTCTGAGAATGTGCCACTGCTGGGATCGGACAGCATTTGTGGAGTTTACTTAAATTGGCTGGGCTTTCGAATCTGTTGAGGTGATGTTTTTTCCTTCCTCTGCATGCACACTGGAGTTTGGATTCTTTATGTTTTTTTAAAAACACTGACAAAGGCTGAACAAATATTCAACGTGAAGCATTACAACTAAAATAACTGTCTCTATTTGAACAATGAAACAGAGACATTCTTCAAGTCTCTTGGGAATAATGTCAAATTAACATGCTTTTATTTGAAACCAATCTTCTGTAATACACATACTTTGTTCATTCTTAAAAAATGTTAAGCATTCTTGCTTGCATTGTTCTGAATGTTCATGTTGACAAAAGTTCTCTCACAAAAATCCACGACAACAAATTAAATTTGAAAAAAAACAACAACAAAAAAACCCCAAAAACAAACAAACAGTGTATATTATTACAAAAACTGCCATTAACGCCAGAATAACTATCCGTTATAGCTAGGTAATAGATTATTAATAAACTGTTAATTAATGAGTTATAAATGACTTGTTATAGTTAATAGTTTAATTATTTATAACTATCCATTATAACTAGTTAATAGACTATTAATAAACTGTTAGTTAATGAGTTATAAATGACTTGTTAATTATTTATAACTATCTGTTATAGCTAGTAAATAGACTTTTAATAAACTGTTAGTTAATGAGTTATAGATGACGTGTTAAATAAAAGTTATTAGTTTGTTAATTATTTATAACTGTGCCTTACAGATGGCCAATAGATAAGTTGTATATGACTTGTTAACAGTATTTTAATTATTTATAACTATACCTAATAAATTAGTAATATATCATGAACAAGCTGTTAGTAAATTACTTACTAAAGACTTGTTAAGTATTTATTAGTTTATATTTGTTATTGGGATGTCTTCTGAGTAGTTGCAACTACTCTTCATTTATTAAATGTTAGTAAATGATGAATAGTTGCAACTTTAGAATAACGTCCAAATAATATACATAAGCTAATAACTAACACCTAACTAATATATTACCTCAAACTTTACAGATCAGTTGTTCATAGTTTGTTAACCATTTACTAATACCAGTTAAACTTTGTGGAACAGCAAATGGATGGAACAAGTTCAAGCTACAAAAAATTTGATGTGATATTTAAATATAATATTTTTATGCCTTAACCTTGTTCCACTAATAGGCTTTTCTGTGTACTGTATTTTTCCAAAGAAGCTCCACAGATAAAACGTTGAGCATTGTGTTTAATGTATAGAAACACATATACACATGACAGAACAGCAGTATACAACAGAATACAAACCCATGAGGTTTGGGCACTTTTTACTTTAACTGATACTACTAGCTTAATATACCAGGAAATAAGTCAATAGCATGCATTGTCACCTAAACTAAAGTGTTACCAATAAAATCAGTGCCTTGGTATTATATGAATGAATTTTTTTACCTCCAGTAAATCAATGATCAAGAGGCTTGGAATATAATGTTTTGACTAAGATTAAAGATGTAAAAAAAAAACAGAAAAAGATGGGAATAAAGAACCTTAAAATGTAGCACAAATAACCATTCATTCATCCATTTATTTTCTTTTCGGCTTAGTCCCTTATTAATCTGGGGTCGCCACAGCGGAATGAACAGCCAACTTTTCCAGCACATGTTTTACACAGTGGATGCCCTTCCAGCTGCAACCCATCACTGGGAAACATTTATACACACTCAATCCCACACACACACTACGGACAATTTAGCCTACCCAATTCACCTATAGTGCATGTCTTTGGACTTGTGGGGGGAACTGGAGCACTCGGAGGAAACCCACGCAAACACGGGGAGAACATGCAAACTCCACACAGAAACGACAACTAATCCAGCCGAGGCTCGAAAAAGCGACCCTTCTTGCTGTGAGGCGAATGTGCTACCCACTGTGCTACCGTGATGCCCTACAAATAACAATTTCAGACTAAAACAGTTGTTCAATATGATTCTAAATAGATCTGTAGATGAAGCATATTTGTTTAGAGTGTAGCTTTGACAGAAGTCCCTCAACAGGAATCCCACACTTTCTACTTTCTCAATGATGTTTTTGGTCTAACCTTTGGTAGGTAGAGTATTTATATTTACCTTGAATCACAGTTTTGTCACTCATAAGTCTCTCCAGGGCGTCAGCGTTAATCTTGTCAAAGGCCTCGTTGGTTGGAGCAAACAGTGTGTAGTGTCCAGGCTCACCAAGCTGGTCTTGGAGATCTGCACTCACTACAACTCCCTATCAAAAACAATACAAATGAATTTGTCTAAGTAAGTACATGTATTATATTTGGATTCTCTTTGCTGGGCTCCTATCAGAAGATCATCAACTCTCCAGAGAGTTATGCTCATATTCATTTAGAAAATCAGGATTATCATAACACGTACACTCAGTGAAGACAGATCATCATTGGTTTCAATCACATCTTTGATTGTTTGGCTTAAGACGCTGATGACCCGGTCAATGACATGCACAACTCCATTAGTGGCCACCTGATTGCCATGAATGATCCTGGCACAGTTCACAGTGACAACCTGCAAACCATTGAAGAAGAGGAAGGGATGGTTACCTGCAATATATGAAGGTGTTCATCAAAATATCTTTATTTCTTCAGTGGAACACAAATGTTGGAGAATAATGTAATGTTTACACTTGAAGTTCAGATTGACTTGGTTTATTTTTGGTCCTGCCCAAAATTAAAAATTATACATTTCGTCGTTCGTTCAGTCATTTTTGCAACACATGATCATTGGAAATGTCTACCTTTTGCGAAATTGTAAAAACTTTCTTCAACCTGTTCAGTTTTTCTCCAACCCTAATTAAACACAGCTCCCAAATATTCCAAATAATCAAGTTGTTCAAAAGAGTTTGAACATCTTGATTAGTTGCATTAGTTGCTGTGTTTGATTAGGGTTGGAGAAAAACTTTGCAGAGCTCTAGAGGAATTGGGTTTGAGACCCATGACTTAAGATGTGATCTCATTCGCACCAAATCACAGAAATACCGCACGTATTTTATCACTCGCTTTTCTAACACACACAAGCCTACTGTAAACTATGTGCAGCAGATCCAATTTCTAATTTAAATATGTAATTCCAAATCCTATATTTAAAATACAGGTTAATGTTTAGATTTCAAAGATATACAAATATGTCATATGTATATGCAGCTTATTTTTTAATATGTATAAAAAATTGTATATATGTGTATGACATACAGCCTGTATTCATTGTATCTAAGCAAAATTTTTTTAGGTTTTGATGAATAGGCCACTATACATTTATACTTTAAAAGTACAGCAGTTTTCTTTTTCTTTTTTTTTTTAAGAACAGTGCCATTTTTAATTAACTTTTAAAAGCACATTTTAACATTTATAATGTTTAAAGTGGCTGATAACAATACATATTCTTAATAATAGTAAATAATCTGCCTCGTTTTTTAACTGTGCAGAGCTGTAGCTGCTTAATTAGGCCTACTACGCTACTTTTTTTCAATACTGGTCATTATGGTAGATCTTGAAGAGACCATTTTTTTTGAGGTGGTACTTCATAAAAAAGTTTGAGAACCAATGCTCTAAATGATGGCTGGATCTTTACATTACGTTGTAATTATTAATTAACAATGAAAATAATACATGTAGAAATGTTCTCATTAAAGCCAACATACATTTAGACTAAAAAGTTAGTCAAATTCATTTGAACTGGTAAAATCACAAAAAATAAAATTAAATATATTCATTAAAAAAAATTTAAAATCTCAAACCGCACGCACGCACGCACGCACGCACGCATATTAGATAAAGATAAGATAAAATATATAAAAATAAAAATATAAAAATTTATATATTCAAAATATTTATAAATATTATATAAATGTATAAATAACTGCAAAACAATAGCATGCTTTCATTCACACACAGTGAATTTGAAGGAAAGAGAAACATACTCCATTGGAGTAGTGATTGATATGGAGGCCCTCTTTGTTAAACATGGACTCCAGGGTCATATCATTCTTCAGGTCCTTGGTGAGAAACCGTTTGTTGACCATGTGATAATGAAGTGCATTGTAAAGCTCAGTGTTTCCACTGCTGATCACAGCAGCCTTCGATGCCTGCAAATATAGAGACATTGATCAATCGTGGGAGCTTTGCACTGGGAAATAATCTGAAAAGCATGACTACATGTTCCTGAATTTATTTCTTTTGAATATGTTCCACTGAGAGCTCCAACATGCTTATTGGTAACACACACATTGGATCAGCGATTTAAACAGCATGCAAATACTGCGGCTCGAAAAAAGTAACTCACAGGATCTAACTCTTCCCAGGCATCGTCACTGGGCGCAAACATCGTATAAGATCCTGCTCCCGCAATTTCTTCCCTCAGTTTGGATTGATCTGCATATTGCTGAGTGGTTTTGGCTTTTACCAGATCCAAGGTGCCATAAACGCTGTCAATGGGGGCCACTGGGCAATAGAGAAAAGTTTACAGAGTTCACATAAGCACAAAGACTCTCATGTAGGTTTCCATCCAATAGACAGAGTTACAATACAACACATAATTTAAAGTCAGGCTCCATTCAGAAGATGTGAACCTTCAAAACTAGCTGTGGCACATTAAACTCATGTTTAACTATACAGCCAGCTGGATTCCGGTCTTGTTTATAGAACAAAATCTAAGGTTCTCCCCTGCTGAACTCAAAGTCAATGTATAACCTGACATTTAATTTTTACATGACCTTATAATGAAGTCGAATGTGCAATACTTATTGGCATATACCAATATAAATAACCACATACATTAGATTAACATTCAGCATTGAATTTTAAAGTATTTGTACAACAGACACCTAATTATATGCTGTTATTGACTGGTAGATGATAAGCCAAGCAAAATATTACACAAATGTACCAACAACCACTCTCACAAGTTCATTATGTAAAATACTATTTAATATCGGTATCTGATATGAATGAATACAGACCTGCAGGGCACCCACGTTTCCCTTCTAACTTCATGTAGCCCGGGCAGCACTCATATAAGACAATCCTGCACAAAATAAAGACAGAATACATTAAAATAGTATCATATAGTACTTTAAATTAAAATCACATCTTGCCAATTGGTGAATGATTTAAATGATTTTATTTCTTTGTTTTAGAATGGAAGTAACTGACATTTTGTACTAATTCAGTTCAGAAAACTCACGTGCTTAATTATTTTAGGATGTTGTGTTAATATTTAAATGTGTACAGATGTCTTCTGCATATAAAACATTTGTTCTACCATCTGGACTTTTATCTCGGTTTGTTTTGAACTTTTCCAATTTTTTTTTTTAAAAAGCAGAGTGTATCAGAAACTGATGGATTCAATATGCATGCCTAAAATAGGACACACATTTATAAAATCCAGCTTTGCTGTCTATTACAGAAAAATATATATATTTCAAATGTTTTTCACATTTGCAGATTGAAACATTCAAAAACGTATAATTTATGCAAAGTACATTGTTTATTCAGGCACATATTTCAAATTGATGTTTTTTCACATGTGAAATTCTGTTGATTTTCTGTAAGTGAACAATTATAATAAATAAATAAATAAAAATTATGTAAAGGCCCCGTTTACACCCGGGATACAAATGTATTTTGGATAATTGCTTAAGAAGTAGAGGAAGGAAACACATTCTCATCTCTTTTGTCCACTTTCATGACAGGCGGGTTTATGGTCTATTGTACACTGTTAACAATTTTCTGTAGAATCTACAGTAACTTAATGGCAGCAGTTTGCCTGTAACTTACTGCAATATCAATTATAATTCACAAGAAAGTTTCACAATGCAACTTTAAAATACAGTAACATACTGCATAACTTTCCATAACTTT
Source organism: Danio aesculapii (assembly GCF_903798145.1). Lineage (NCBI taxonomy): Eukaryota > Metazoa > Chordata > Actinopteri > Cypriniformes > Danionidae > Danio > Danio aesculapii. The sequence continues at coordinate 25,798,061 of NC_079444.1, forward strand.
TTTTAAAATACAGTTCATGTTAGGGCTGGGCGATTTGGCCTAAAATAAAAATCTCGATTAATTGAACCTTTTAACTCGATTACAATTAATGAAGGATTATTTCATTTATTTATTTATTTATTTATTTATTTATTTATTTATTTATTTATTTAATTAATGTTTTAGCCCTCATAGTTCACTGATAAGTTTTGTACAGTAAATAAGCTCACATATTACAAGTGAGAGATTTCTCAATGAAAGGTGCATTAGTTGATTTTAAATTAACTGAAGGAAACACTCTCAGTATCTACCATCTATGATTATTCACTGAACATCAACATTAAACATCTGAAATTAAAACACATTGCCTAAAACCAACAGTCACTTTTTTCTAATAAAAAAGCGAAAATAAATAACTTTTATGCACTTTTGGAAACAAAATGTATTATCTTCAGTGTTTTCCGTATTAAAAGTAGAAAATAAGCAGTATCTCTTCTAAATAAATTAACTTGTATATGCATTCATTCATTTTCTTTTCGGCTTAGTCCCTTTATTAATCAGGGGTCGCCACAGCCGAATGAACAGCCAACTTATCCAGCATATGTTTTACGCTGCATATTCCCTTCCAACTGCAACCCATCACTGGAAAACATTCATACACACTCATTCACACATACACTATGGACAATTTAACTTACCCAATCCACCTATACCACATGTCTTTGGAGTTGTGGGGGAAACCTGAGCACCCGGAGGAAACCCATGCGAACACGGGTAGAACATGCAAACTCCACACAGCAATGCCAACTGAGCAAGCCGAGGCTTGAACCAGTGACCTTCTTGTAAGGTGATCATGCTACCCACCGCGCAACCGTGATGCCCCTAATTGTATATCCTGTAAATAATATTTTTAACAGTGCATTTCTTAAATCTTCAGTAATCAAATATTTTAATGTAAATAATAATTTTATTGTAATAGAAAATATGCCGTCTCAAGGCATCTCAGACGTAGCTTCCAATCATCGTCAATGTAGTGCAAAAGTGTCACGTGTAGTTACATTTTTTGAGAGGTGCGCAGGTATGCGACCACACGAAGGCTGTGCCTGACCATACTGAACGTTCGACGCAGAAGTATAAATCAGCTTTAACAGAGTGTGGTCACATGACTCCACACGCGGTAGTGAAAATATTGACCTGGAAAAATTTGTTTGATTATAATTTCTGAATGTCAATTTTGATTACTTGCCCAGTTTATGTTACAGTTAAATAATGTTTAGTTTACAAAAATCGTTAACAGTGTATTACCATTTTATGATCTTTTAATAATATAGCAATATAAGCTAGTGTGATTTACAAATGAACCTGAAAAGAGAAAACAGAAAACATGGAACAGCAGTTTTCGTTTCTGCTCTAATAGCAGGAAAACTACAACAATCACTGTTGGTTTTTGTTTAAATCTTGAGGGCAAAACAACATTGTTACAAAATATTCTGTACACAATGAAAGCAATCCAATCAATGCCAACATCTGTTTAGCATCACCTGCAGTATGCTTGTGTTTGAAATTACAAAAACACCTTAATTTCAGATGTAAACAAGGACAAAAATACCTTTTCAGCTCAAATTGACCAACAAAACAAATCATGTACAGCGATTTCCTGCATATTATCTACTCAGAATATGATGTTCCACGACAGAAAAACAATCCCTCAGGTTACACAGCATTACCTCATGTGCAAAACCCTGAAATATTTGACAACATAAGAGGGCAATGACCCAAATGTGAGCCAGCCCTGACAGAGAAAGCGCACCGTCTGAAGCGTGTGAGGTCACTTGCCTCTGGGCTCTGTTTTGACAGCATGAAGATTGATGCTTATTTTTCAACACTAACTTCAAACTGGTATCTCTACAGTATATTGGCATGGAATGGGGGGGGGGGGGGGGGGGTTGAAGCGTTCCAGTGGTTTATTGAACACATGAGAGTACAGGTTGATATGTGCTCTCAAAGGAAACTTCTTTTATTGCTCAGGTGGTCTCAGTTACGTGTCATGCAAGTATGAACCAGATATTAGATGTTTCTCATAGAATGAAACCTGGAGCACATACTGTACAAAAGTTTTACAATCTCCAAGCACAACTATGTGATATGTTAAGAAAACCTACATCAACATAGCATTATTAGGTGTATGTGATAGACTATGTACATAACGAAAAGGTTTTTTCAAATACAAATTGAGTTCTTAAACATACTTTATCATACATTTGATTGCAATTTCTATGTAAAATTAACACTATGGGGTGTTAATTCTACATATTTCTTCCTTTTAATTTGACATATTTACAAATTTTACATATTTCTTCCTTTTGATTTTTCGGATCACACTAATGATACTTATAAAGAAATATTATTGACAAATGAAGGATTTTTTTCATGTAGTTCTTTTTACAGCATCAAATAAATACCACAAAACAAGTTAACAGTGTCTATGATTTGTAATCGAATATGTTTGTCTCAAGTTTGGACAACTTTTCTGCCGTGGTCAATTTGATTGATGGCTCACTTTGTAAAATGTTGTACATGTGATACAGAATGCTCGGGTTCAAGTGTAAGAAATGTAAAAATATGGTAAATATATGTGGTTTCAGTCATCTTTTCTCTTATGTTTGTGTTAAGAATTACGATAGATTAGGTTTAGAGAAGGGTTTACGTCAGTGGTTTACCATGTGATTTTTACAACAAGCACTGCCTTCTCATGGACTTGTATCTGACATTGTATCTGAAACATACAACAAAATGTGCCCCAAGTAACATATTTTCAGATTCACATAACATGTATAGTGCCCTCTAGTGGATTTGTCATTTGAAATGTGCCACAAATCGTACTCAAAGCAACAGATTTTAAGTTTCACAAAAAAATTTGAGACATTTGCCAAACCTTTGCATGTTTGAGCTCAAGAGATCTCTTATAAAAGATTTGGAGCATTTTCCTCATATAAATTAATCAATTAGATACAGTAGATTAATTTCATCTGAATGACATCTATAGGTGTTTGGCGAAATTTGGAAGGTGAAAATATGTGGGCGAGATCCCAATCAATCCAATGGGCTTCAATGTAATCCAGAGATTAAAATGCTTAGATTTTGCTTTTGGTTAAGTTATTAATATGAATTTGCCTGCAGTGTATTTTACATCTGTACACTACTGACAATAAACAATGGACCTTTTAAAAATCAGCCTGTCATCGATGTGCTCAGCATTTGCTGAGGCTGTGGAATAAATAACTCTGTGAATAAAAGTTCAGTTTCAGACTTATACAGTATATTAACTTCATAAGACCTCAGTATATCGTCAGAAGTCACACATATTAATTTTGTTTGTATGTATATGTTCTGTAGCTGTTGAGTTGCATTAATCACAAGCGTTGGCCAATAACGTGTTACTAGTAATGCGTTACTGTAACGGCATTACTTTTGACAGTAACTAATACTGTAACACATTACTTTTTAAATATAGCAACTCTGTTATCATTACAATATGATGCGTTTGTCTGTTACTTGGTAAGTTAATTAATTTTGGCTGCAGTCTAGCCCACATCTTCCTGCTTACATTGACGACACATTGTGGGATTGCTAGATGCCAACCAATCACCATAAAGAGGATGCGTTGTCCAGACTGAACAAAAGTCAAGTGAAAGCAGAGACCGGGTGCGCACGAGGTAGACCAAGTGTGCGCACGAGAGAGACTGAGAGACTATTAACATTACTATTATTGATTAATAAATAAGCACGCATTTGTTATCTGTATAACAAAAATTGATTAGTTTAGTAGACACAGTGTCACATTTCTGTTATATTTCAGAACACGTTATTTAAATGTATAGTGTTGTATTGCTCAGAAAATGCTATGATAATTTTTTAAAATTGTTTTACATAGCTTTTCAGCTGTTATACCAGTGTTTCCCAACCCTGTTCCTGAAGGCACACCAACAGTACACATTTTCAACCTCTCCCTAATCAAACATACATAACATAATCAACTCATCAGAAGATTAGTAGAGACTCCAAAACCTGAAGTTAATGGGTCAGATAAGGGAGACATTCAAAATATGTACTGTTGGTGTGCCTCCAGGAAAAGGGTTGGGAAACACTGTGTTATAGAATAGCAGATTTGGCACTGAATATACACAGCTTACTAAGTTGCTGACATACCACATTTAATTTGTGGTTATTGCTCATAGATTTTATTTTTGAGCAGCAGTTTTTGTTTTGTTTAAAATGCATACAATTTTTGGTTGTCTATAATAGCAGTTTTGTGGTGCTGAGTTTCACCAAATTGATTCTGAATGATAATTAAGATAACTTTCATTTATTTATTTCATAAAGGTTTTACGTTTGTTGTATATTGTAGCTAGTTTACATTCTCAAGCTGTGAAGGAACATGTTTAAGGGTTAAATACAAACTTCTATGATGCTGAATATATTATTCTGCTGCTTTATCACCTTGTGATATTTTCATTTTTGTGCTGATGGTCTGACTTAAACAAAAAGTACATTTTAAACCCTAATTTAAGTCTGTTTTGTGTTTTAGTTGTGAGAACGCAAATGATTTAAAACTATGAAGCTGATCAACAGTGTATTCTCTATGCAGCACACAAGTGATGTTATAAGGGCATTAATGGGAGCATTATAAATGTTCTTTGGAAAAGTAACTCAAAAATTACATTTAACAGTAATGCATTACTTTTTGGTGTATATAATTGATAGTAGTAATTGAGTTACTTTTTGAATGAAGTAACTAGTAACTGTAACAAGTTACTATTTTTCAGTAACTAGCACAAAACGTGTTACGGCTAGTTAGAAGAAAATCTTCTTCATCGTGCTCCTCAAGAAAAAGTCACATCTTAGATGGCCTGCATCGGTGAGAAAATTAAGAGCAAATTTTACATTTTTGATGTACAATCCCTTCAAGAGAAACAACTGCGATGTTAAAACAAACAACATAACACTTAAAAAAATCAATGTGGGAAAAAGCTGGTAAAGAAAACAAAACCTCTTTCTCAGGCTAAATATCCTAAATTTGTTTAAAAGTTTTTATTGTATTTATACCTAAATGAGCTCAAAATCTTTTTAGATATTTATAAAGAGCAAACACAGTAATCTGAATTTTGGACACTAGCCTAAAAGCTGTCTTGTTTTAAAGGGAAAAAAAAGGCTTTCTAACAGCTGTCTGCAGATGCTGTGTACGTAATTCTCCCATGACTAATGTTGTTCCTCACTGGTTTTAGCAAGAGATCTGTGGTTTTGAGAATTATCATGCCATGCAGCCCTGCTGTTTGTCAGATAGCGATATGGTTGGACAAACGCACCTGACACTGCACAGAATAAACTGCTCTGCTTCTCTTTTTTTAACACTATGTTAGTATCTATATGTACAGAAGTCGCAGCTGTGGTGAGGTTCATCCCCTGACACACAACAATGTTCCCAGTGTCAGTGAAGGAAGGAAAGAGGAAGCCAGCGGGACCCCTGAGAGCAGCCTGACTCAAACTTTCCCCAAAGTGGCCACAGTAAAGACAGCAAACTGGGCAGATCCGGACCCACTGCTGCCCAGAGTTAATTCAGGGGGAACTGAGGGGAAAAACGCCAGGCAGGAGCCATTTTTTAATGCTTTTATTATTGACCTCCCAGGAGACATTTTCAAACTGCTTTCAGATGTTTTCCTCCAGTGACCAGTGAGGCTGCAGTCACTGAAAGAAATCCAGGAGAAAAACAACACTGCAGGTGAGAAAGAGGAGGACAATTGAGCTGTAAAATCTCAGAGAACATTAATTAAAGAACACATGAGACTCTTTATAATTCTCACGTGAGAGGGTTGAACTGAGGCCGATGGTTTTGAGACAAGTCAAAGCTTAAGAAAGGAGCTGCGGTTTTATTTGTTTTCACGCCTCCGAAAATTAATGAAGACTGTAATGGCATAAAAGTATTTGTTCTGTAGGTGCCTTGACATGCAGTTGCATGAAAAACATCACCATACGTACATTCATATACACACACACACACATTCTTTTAAATATGGATTACAAGGACCCTCCATAGGCTTAATATATTTCATACTATAAAAAAACTCTAATTATATGGCCTTAAAGTACCCCAATCCAAACCCTAAACACAACCCTTAAAGGAAACCTGTGGAAAATTTTGAATGTCAATAGACAGCGTTATTTATGTTTTTTTTTTAGCATTTTGAATTATGAGGACACAAGGCATGTCCTCGTAAACCACCTTAGATTACTACTATCTTTGCCATGGTGACAGTACATAATATTTGACTAGATATTTTTCAAGACACTAGTATTCAGCTTAAAATGTAATTTAAAGGCTTAAATAGGTTAATTAGGTTAACTAGGTTTATTACAGTAGGTTAACTAGGCAAGTTAGAGTTTTAGGCAAGTCATTGTATAACAGTAGGCTGTTCTGTAGACAATTGAAAAAAATATTGCTTAAGGGGGCTAATCATATTTACCTTAAAATAGTTTTTAAAAAAATTAAAAACTGCTTTTATTCTAGCGGAAATAAAACAAATAAGACTTTCTCCAGAAGAAAAGGTTTGCACGAAATACCGTGAACAATTTCTTGCTCTGTTAAACATAATTTGGGAAATATTTGAAAAAGAAAAGAAATTTACAGCAGGGCTAATGAATTTAACTTCAACTGTACAAGTTATCAAATATGCAGTATGTGGAAATATTAAGCAAGAACACAACTGAAAAGAAAAAGAAAAAACAGAATAAAACTTAATTGTCACAATCAACACAGATGTTATCCTTGCAGATCGCTGGTAAAAATGCAGATCTCTAAAGAACTACAAATCTGCTGTTACATGGACTACATTTCCTGTCATGCACCGCTCACACACACCAGTTCCTCATTCCGTTGATTACACACTCACACAGTCGGAGGATGGTTACGAACTAATTACATAGACTTTAAATACAGCGCACACACTCATATCTTGGCTTAGTCTTGTCTGTTTATCTGTTTGTAAACATTATGACACGTTTTCCTTGCCTTGCCGTGTTAGACCCTTGCTTTGTTGTTTTGTTTATTTACATTGTCTACTGCCTGCCTTTTGACCATCTGACTGTTGTATGACCATGACTCTGTATTTGCCTGTTTACATCAGTTTGCCCCTGTGTTGGCCGTTGTTTGCCTGACCATTCTCCTAATAAACCCTGCATTTGGATCCTCAACCCAGTTGTCAGTCCCCTTCACATTACATAAATAAACAGTGAAACAAATGAGAGCACAGATAGAGAGACAAGACCACCTCCATACAAACTGTCCCACTGTACAGTGGTCCCAAAAATATTCCTAATAAATCAAAAGGTATATATTCTACAAATAATTTTATTTTATTAACTATGCAAATATTAATGAAGCACAATACAATAAATCATCTATGGAACTTTGATGATTATATTATGTTTTTGAAAGAAGTCTCTTGTGTTAACTAAAGATGTATTCACTTTTTTTAAACAAGGTAAAAACAGTAATATTGCATTTAATTTGCACAATTTAAAAGACAGTTTTATTTATTTAAATTTATTTAAAAGTTGAAGGTGAGTTAGGTCTTACAAAAGAATAAACGAAAGAAAAAAATCTATACATAAACCCTGGTTAATCAAAGGAACCTAAATCCTGGTTTGCATATAAAATATTGTGGCCTATGCTTTTTCCAACATTAATAATAACAACAACCATTATAACAATAATATGAATTGAATACAATAAGAACTGAGCACCAAACTCACTGATTTGTTTCTTAACTTTCAGCTTTGTCATTAAATAATAGGAAAAAGTTTTAAAACACATCAAAATATAAGCTATTTTAGGGTATGTTTAACAAAGCGACAATAACAGCCAATACAGTCCCTGTCCAAACAGCTATATGAAAATGACTAAATATATAAAATATAAATAAATTGTAAAAACAAATATCAAATAGATGCATCCCTGATGAATATAAGATTCTTGTGAATAAAGGTTGTTTCCTTTAACAAGCACAAACAATGATGCCCGTTTTATATCCACAATGATCCATGGAGATACAAAATATCAAAAAGGTTAATGACAGAAAACGCTACACAGACACAAACATTTCCTAAAGCCGAAGCTTGTTTCTCTGTTCTTTCACACACGGCAGTTCTCTGCCAATGGAAAGGCTGAGTTGAGCCTGCCAACTATTGGTCACCGGTCCCTAAAGTCCTCCATCGCAGCCTCACAGAGCCCAGAAACACGCTTACATCATCCTCACAGTAAATTAGTGTGCCATTGGTGGAGAAAACAGGGGAAGCCACCAGAGCAACAATAAACATGTCAAGTCGTAGTCAGAGCACATGAACTGCCATAAACATACAGTACAGTTAGATGCACTCAGATGACAACTGCTGCAAGCTCAAGGAAAGACTCCAAAGTTTAATATGTTTTTGTGTCATAAATCATCCTGCTCTAGGGAGTTTGAATGCTTGTTTTGGCCTGTTTTGAATTGCTAATAATACACACTAATGTACAACAAACCTGATATGTATTAAGGCAAGACACTAAGTGAATAGGGCAAAAAAATGAACCACTTGTCATCACTGTACTTCCACAGTTGATTGATTACATAAAAAATTGCACATTTGTTTTGTATTACAAGTTTGGACAATGTTATTCTTAAATATGCAAATGACGCATAATTTCCTTGAATATGCAATAATTTGCATTCATTTTTAGATAAATGTCGTTGAGCATTGGATTAATTCAGGCTCAAAATTCAGTTTCTTTTTGCCATAATACTAAAAAAGGTTTTTACAATTATTATTATTTCATAATTAATTAATTAATTAATTAAATTTTAATAATCATAATTAATTCAATTTATATTTAATTAGTTTTTTAAATGTCATTTTAGTTATTGAACTTTTAGCAATGCATTTATGCAATAGTTCTAGTGTAATAGTTGTATATTTTGTGTGGTAGTATTGTGTAGGGTTGTACAGTGTTATGTGACTGTGTGTATTGTGTTATAATGAAACTTTGAATACATTGGAGATTTGGGGAATTTCTTTTTAGCACCCTACAATTCAGAAAACACTGTAAAATAAGTTTACAAATTTTTTGTTGAAATAAATTGTTGTATATAATGAGGCGAATTATATTTGAACATATCCCTCAGTAAAAACCTTCAGAATGTTTGAATAATATAATATTTCTTTCATGTATTATGTTTATATATTATATGAATATAACTGTAAACAATGAAAGTGAAGATGCCCAAGGCATCAACTGAGCCTTATCAAGCTACTCCATCATCACAGTGGCCCGTAATGTCTGATGGCGACCCCTGACCTCTAATCAGATCACAGGCAGAAATCAGGCTAAATTAGAGAGGGTGAGAGTGAAAGCAATAGGACTCACGCTTTTTTGCCACAGATGGATTTCTTGTACCAGTTCCTACATGTGCTGAAGTACTTCTTTTTGGTCCCCATGACCTGCTGTAAAGCGCACACATTGGGCCTAAAAACAGGGAACATGTACATTAAAAAAACCCTCTAGCGATGGTTGATAACTGCATAGTGATTATTCTGAAGACCTGACAAATTGCTTTAAAGAGCTGACTGAAAAAAAGTGAAAATTGCTTTGACTGCCGCTATACCAAACGGTTGACCATGTTTTTACTGTTTTAATTAATGACTGTTAAAGTCATTTTTAAGAAAGACTGTTTTAAATAATGGCTTACACACACAGCATTGTTGGTTTGCAAAAAAATAAAAAATCAAATAAAAAAATCAAACAAACATAATCCTATTGCACTACTACACTTGATATTTGTTTTATTGTAAAAAATAAAATAAAATAAAACATGTTAAATGAGAATCTGAAATATTTTCTGGTATACTTCAAAAAACAAAGGTGATTTAGTATTCAAAAATGTTTTATTTTGATTATGTTTTCAAATAAATTGGTCTTACATGTCATATTTTCAGATTTTCACAGTGTATGAATTAACTCCGGTACTTTTACTATAAACTAGCATATCAACCATTTAGTAGAGGCTGATATTTTAGAAATTATGGTATGTGTTAAAAAAATACATTGAATGTGTTAACTAGCAACATTAGGAGTTAAGAAATGCAATCCAAACATTTTTTTCTTGGTATGGCAGTTAAAGAGTTAAACTGCTCCTGTTTTAGAAATAAAGGACTAAATGAAAGAAAATATTAAGAAATGACACAAACTTTGCCCTATAAAGAATATATTATTTTAAAATCCTGTTTTTAGAATACTCATAAAAATAGATTAATATTATCTTTCAGCTTTCGATTACGTTCATAAAAAGGCAGAGTAATTATTTTTATTATTTATTTTTGAAGTTTCAATTCGTTTGTATATACATTCATTTGAAATAAAGTGTAGATACAATTTTAAACTAAATGAAAATGACAATACTCATGACAAACATGCAAAAGTTGAACTGAATTAAACGAGCTAAAATATAAACAAACAAACAAATAAATAAATGAACAAATAAATAATTAAGTATTATTTTTTACTTTTCTTTTTACAAAGTAAACTGATTAAAAATAACTAAAATAATATGCACTGGCAGTCAAAGACACTTAATGAAAATGCTTTAACACAATTGAACAAAATTAATAATTAATTAATTTTGTATTTGAGCATTTTGTTAAAAGTTTGAATTCAATTTTTATACTGAACTTTCTCTATAATTTTAAAGTGTTAGTAATATTATTGTAAATTTTGTCTAATTTTAAAAATATTTATATGACTTAACCAATGTTTTTTTATTGTTAAAAATACAATATTTTATTGAGATATGATAGATTCATACTGTATTTAATAAAATATATATAAAAAATACTGAGTCTCCTAGTCAAAATGCTTAATGTATGCAATGTTATCAAAAGTTTGTATTTAAAAAAATTTTTTTTCACATTACATATATAAAATGGCAGCTGAAAGAAGATTAGGATCTGGGATTTACAGTAAATCTCCTAAATGTTTTGACAATATACATGAGGCCAAAAAAGCATTTACATATATGTAGCATATCAAAAAAGTGAATAACACATTGAATCCCAGAATCTCAAAACTACATTAATTGAAAAAAAATAACCTCCTTGTTCACAGACAGCAACATACACTTTTAAAACAATCATCCCTTACCCTTCATTCTTTGCCCTGATGCGACTGTGTGACACTATCTTGTCATAAGCTGAAGAATCCACCTGGTCCAGGGATGAGAGCACAAGGATGGTGAAGGTGGCTGTAAACAGGAGGATCATCCTGAAGAATCCCCTGCAGATCAAACCCCCTCAAAAAAACAGAAAGAATGGGAGAAAGCAGGAGAGAAACAGCCTTTATAGCAGCCCTCCCCTTCTCTTCTATCTCAAACACACACAATGACAAAGAATAATAGAGAGAGAATCAACCTGCATCATATGGTTCTGCCCCCTCCGTGAGAACCAGGAGAGCCTAAGAAGGACCATCTACATTTATATATAAAGACAGAAAGAAAAAAAGCCAGACGGTGTGAAAAAGGAAGCATCTGCAAATGTTTAAGTGCATGACATAAAACTGCGAAATTACAGAAATTAGACATGCCGGATGTTTAAATGCACTTTGTTGCTTTAAAAACAAATATTCTGCAAGAATTAGACAATTTCTGACACTAGAGCTAAATATAAGGCTTGTGTTTTCAATTATGCAAATGTTTCATAGTCAGAAAACAAAAATGTGTACTGAATCATACTCTGTTTTTACTGTAATGCTTTATATTACATTATACAGTGATCATGTTTATATAGATATATATTGTAGCATGCAGACACACACACACAAACAATATATGTGATTCCCTAATGCAAATTAACCATGGTATTATTATAGTAAAATTGATGTATTACTTTTTTTTGGCTTGGATGAGCCGTGTTCTCATTAATGGATACGTTTCATAGACAGAAAACAAAAAGGTACACTGAATCATAATACTGTATATTTACAGCATAATACTGTATAGTACTATAATACTTTATGTTACAGTAGTCATGTGCACTTAATACAATAAATATTCTTTATACAGATATTACTCTTGCACAAACATACTGTACATCTTGTGCAGTATGCACATATATATCCAGTATTTGTATCCATTACAAAAATAATAGAAGAAGTCTATGAAGCATGTTTTGGTACTGATTACTACTGGTATAACTGCAGTTTTATAAAATACATAAATGTTACAAAAACCACAAAACCCACAATTATTCACTAATAACTTAACCTGCTCAGATGTGCTGCTGTTTTGTGAAACTGGATGTTCATATCTGGGTGATAATCATACTGTAATTGTTCAATCTCCTGGCTGTTTCTTCTTCATCCTCAGGCTCGGGCTGCTGTCCATGTCTGGATCTTGATGGTTTTAAGCTGGAGCTCATGGTTCAGGCCTCAGGTGCTCCTTTGGACAAGTCAAAGCCAGGTGGAAACGTTTTAAAAGCTCCCAAGAATCTCATCTGCATTTATCTCATGCTGTCTGGCATGGAAAGGTGAATGGAGGAAAAAGTTAACCGAGAATGGGAATAATAGGGGGAAGGGATTTGAACTGATGTCAGAAAACAAGATTTAGGAGTCATGGTCATTATTTATGTCTGGTTTTAACCCTGTGTGTGCATCTACCTCTAGTGGTGAAGTTTTAGCGGTACACAAATTACAACAATCAACTGCTTTTGCTGCAAATTTCGTCTTAATGATATAATGAGAGGCTTGGAAAAGGTTTTGCTCAATTATTATAAAAAAGGTACTTAATTACTGTGTCAATCTGTAACGTAAACTTGAAATAACCGCGTGTTATGAGGTACATTGTAACGTTTACACGATAAAACGGAAGTGATTCATACAGCCGCCACCAAAACAGCTTAATAATATAAGTTACAATAAATATAATAACGTTCTAGTTTTTACCATTTGCCAGTTAGTTCCAGACGACGCCAAAGCAGAATACAATTGTAAGGAAATCTCTGAGGAACATACACGTTGTGGTGAATATGGTTTGTTTAGCTAATTATAGAATCAATGCTTGGAGAATCGGTTCAGTGTGATTCAATAGGCCTAATTAGAATTAATCCAATTTGACTGTGGTGGTCGCTCGCCCCCGCGGCGCGAGCGACTTGCAAATGTCATTACACACAGACGAATCTCGTCGAGTCACACATGCTAGCTAAAGGACTTTGAGGTTTGTTGTCTTTATGTTTAAATTTTTTTTCCAGTTTGTTCCGTTGGTTTGTTTCATTTCTCGAATCATCATTAATGTACAAACCAGCAGGTGCATTTCTCAGAACTATTCGTACAGCAAAAGTCTTTAACTTGTTCAAAATCCATTGTTTATCTCTCAAAATAAAAAAAATTAAGTATTTGTTAATGAATGTACAGTGCCACTCGATTGATTAATCCTTGTCGAAGTAAAACTGTTTCTCTCTTCAGATTGGAATCTCACTTATGATGACAAAAGTCAAGTCCACTTGAAAGTTCACCTATTGTTGAATGGAAAGCATCTCTTGACTCTCATAAGGACCATCTGCTTGTCTTGAGGTACTGTCACTTCGCACCATTTTCTTATAACTCACAGCAAAGAATTTACTTAAAAAACGTATTTTGTTATTTACACTACTTTTTACCACGTTGTTTAGGCTATACAATATATAAGTCAGAAGATATTATAGAACTAGGGTAAATGGAAAAACACAAAAAGAACAACACAAAGAAATTAGAAAAACGTATAGAAAAAGGCTTTATTTTTCCATTGAAATTGTTGGTTTTTAAGTACATACCATATATTAAATTAATTCAGTTTTCCTGTTTTAAACATTTTGTTAGAGTACACACATATACAGTTTATATATATATTATATATTCTGCTTCAAGTACATCTTACTCTCTCTTTGTTGGTAGTTTTAGTCAGACAATGTAGCACTAAATGAAACCGTGGTTTAAAGTGCACGCTTTATTTAAAACATTTAAGTACATAGTAGATAAATTGCTTCAGTTTGATAAAATAAGTACTACACAACAGAGATAATGGAACAGTGACAACCGAAAGCTGGGAAATATTTATGATGGGACACAAGTGTAGCGAAATTTGAGTAGGTTTTACTTGTTTTATTTTTTATATTTCTCCACAGACTCATTGTAAACAAAACAGTTACAAGTAAATTATACTTGCAAGCTGCAAGCTTCATTTTCTACAACTTTGAATTGAGTAATAATATAGAGTTTTAGGTTTATTTTGGCCTGAACTAAATATATTTTTTTCTGTAGTATTCACTTCACCACAGAATAATGTTTATCAGTGAACTTTTTCTATTAGACTTTTTAAAATATGCAAGGTTGCTCCAGTCCAGTTACCTTCATCAGGTTTTCACTGCCAAAACCATTGGTGGCCGTGGTGTATGACAGAAAGTTTCAGTAGATGTCATTCTCTCTCAAGGAAATGCCAAAGTAAAGCTGTATGGGTCGTTCACATATCATATGAGAAGCACTTCTCACAAAAAAATACAGCATACATTTAGTTCTTATTTGGGTTCAAAAACAACACAAACAACACGGTTCATCAAGATGATGACAAGGTTTGTTTGAGCTTGGGTCAACCATGGCTTATTATTATATGTATATATTATTACGGTGTAATGTATTTGCTGTGTATTTAAAAATAGCGGTTCCTTTGTTTTCATTCTCCTGACTTGTGCACGAGCTAGTGATGTATCTCTGTAATTTAGCTGCATGTCTCGGTACCTTTTTTGTTGTGCTAGGTACCCTTTCGAAAGGGAAATCAAAAAATGGTACAGTTCAGTTCGCTTTTTGGTATTTTTTGACAGTGGAAACGGCCATAACAGCGTACCGTAGTGTACCATACCACTCAGTAGAAATGGGCTATATGTAATATTATATAAACAATTACTGTAAAAATAAGGCACTGTCTCACTCAGACAGCATCATAACTGAAATGAAAACTTATAACCATCTGGAACATACTACAGTATGTACATGATAAAATAGTGTTCATAAGAGGGCATAAATGTCTGTTTGTGCATATGTAAGTGTCTATTTCTTAAATTTGAACATGTTGTAAAACTATTGCTGTAGTGCTGTACCAATAAGTAAATTCTTTTCAATATTGATCAAAATTTAAATGTAATTAGTTTGTAAACACCATTGTCTTTTTGACTGCTGTTTTTTGTTAAAACCACTTTGAAGCATTATTCGGTAATTTTAATGTTGATACTGATGTTTCATGGATTGATTTAGTGAAATACAGTACCACTTCGTCATCTACAGTTTACCGCTGGTTCACAGAGTTTTACTGCTGATCCGAAATAAACCCTAAAGCCAGCATAGATAGGTTGGGTGAACGTAGTGGGGAATATGTAGATAAGTCTCATTTTGTCAGAGATGCTGAAGAAGGACACAATTCCTGCGCTGTAATCCACATACACTCCTAATCGAGAGGACTTTATTTTAGAAGTGTTTACGCTGATTTTAGTCTTTTTGTTTTTGTCCCATAATGCGTATTTGGTAGGAGAGCAGTACAAATTCATAGACTGATCACTACATCCAAATTTGCAGTCATCACCCCTTCCCTTTCTGCCAATAGTGTTATAAGACAGTGATAAACCAACACCAGCACTCCCACTCCACTCGACCTCCCAATATGCACGTCCACACACACTCTCTTTACACAAGACCTGAGGCCAGCAGTCAAATCTCTCTGGATGATCAGGATATCGCTGGACTGTGCCATTGTTAGTGGCCACTCTGTTCCCTCCAGACAGCTGGATTATTCCATTCACAGTGTTTGAGTCCATTGAGAGTTGGTGTGAGTCTGAGGAAGGCAAATCACTGTTTTAAATGGATTATTGCATTATTGATTAAGTTTTTCCGTTTTTTTCAGTCGCTTTGGTGCATTTCTCACAACACTATTCACATTTGCACAACAGTTCATGCATTTCTCAAAACAATTAGTACAAACTGCAAAACCTAGTTGATAACCTGCAAAAGCATGTCACTTGCTCAAAATGGATAGCTCATTCCTCAAAAGCAAGTATTCATGTCAAACAAAGTGTCGGTGTCATCAAGATGAAAAGTCATGACATCATTGTTTATGATCAGGATAGTCAAATGTCATGTTTTCATCATGGCAGTTTACTCTACATTTTTTTTTCAAAGCAAAAAATCTGATTTTGGTGACACTTCCTGAAAATGCTCAAGACAGCACTCTATACTATTTGCACAGCCATTTGAAAACTACAATAAAGTCAGACATCACTGCATTTAGTGAGGTATCTGAGTACAAGATACTGAATATGTATTTTTCACATTTTTACTGCATTTGGTCTTTACAATTCTAATTTATTCACAGCATTGTGCTAAAGAATAAATAAACCCTTATTTACAACAAACATGCAATTTCTTTGGGTAGAGCTGTGCACAACTGTAAACAATTTTGCTGTACATATTGGAACTTAACCTACAACATACACGGGTCTGTAAATCATTCATGAAATTGTTCAATTTAGGAGACATTTTCAGGAAAAAAAAGATTAACATTTTTTAAAATAAAATTAGCTTGACAAATTTTGACAACTAGTTCAACATGTTTGTATGTAATGACTCAAGTAATGAAATGAGGACTATTAGTTTTATATGGAATGACTATTCAGCATTCACAAGTTTAGTTAATTTTGACAGACATGACATAAGCAACTACTAATGTTATAAAACAACAGAGAGTTGTATTAAAGCAGTTGATGCATGTCCAAAAGCATTTGCAATTTGTTGGAAAGAATGAGAAACTGCTACTATGATGTGCAAAAATGACTAATTGTTTTGAGTAATGCATGAACTGTTGTGCAAATGTAAATAGTGTGAGAAATGCACTAAAGCGGCTAAGAAAAACTGTAAGTTATGCATATCATATATTTTTTAATTCATTTGCTTGAAATAAATTTTTTAAAATTAATTTGACTTAGCTCAAAAATGTAACCATGGAGCATAAACAAAGAGTTCAGATACAATCTGTGCCATCTGAAACTTTGTTTTAAAATTTGCATTTTGTTCAGGCTCCTGCATGTAGGTTTAGTTATTTCACTTCATTGTGATGAATATCTTCTTCTATCTATCTATCTATCTATCTATCTATCTATCTATCTATCTATCTATCTATCTATCTATCTATCTATCTATCTATCTATCTATCTATCTATCTATCTATCTATCTATCTATCTATCTATCTATCTATCTATCTATCTATCTATCTATCTATCTATCTATCTATCTATCTATCTATCTATCTATCTATCTATCTATCTATCTATGTCTATGTCAATTTTATCAACAGGTGCAATGCAATTTAAGTCTTAACAAAAACAGACAGGTGCAAAAATTTTGAAATAACAGCCTGCAGAAGCTTCTTAGTCAAGGATAAGTACCTAAAGCCTTGCCCTTAGATCAAATCAACCCATAGATTTTCGATGATGTTCAGGTCTGGGGACTGGCATGGCCATTCTAAAACATTGTATCATATCTGAGCATGATTTTTTGGAAGATCTGGAACTGTGCTGGAACAGCAGGAAAAATTTTCTTGCTGAAACATCCAACCCTGGAGTAACTTCAGCTTCTTGACTAATTCCTACACATTGTTCTTCAGAATCTGCTCATACTGGATGGAATTCATGTGACCTTAAACTCTGTCAAGGTTTCTAGTACCTGTGCTTGCCACACGTCCCCACAGGATGATGAACCCTCCAATATATTTTACAGTAGGGAGCATGTTCTTCTCCTGGAATGCTGTGTTCTTTTTCCCTCATGCAAAGTGCCTATGGTTGTGGCATCTGTCTACAGTATATTTTTCCAAAATGATTCAGGCTTGTCCAGATGAGTCTTTGCTCAAGTGACTTTTCTCGTTGGCAGAATGCAGAAATGGCTTTTTCTGCATCACCTTCCATTGAGCTGTTATTTGTGAAGAGTGTGCTGAATTGTGACATGATTTATAATGACATTATCAGCAGCAAGATGTTCCTGGAGCTCTTTGAAGATGGTCTGTGGTTTGTCTGTGACCATTCTAACCATTTTTTGCCTTAGTTATTCAGATATTTCTTTTGGTCTAGCACATCTTTCCTTCACCAAAACTGTTCATTTGGCCTTCCATTTTCTTACTATATTTCTGACTGTGGAGATTGAGATGTTAAACCATTAGGATAGCTTTTTGCAGCCTTCTTCTAATTCATGTTGAGGAATTATCCTAGTTTTTAGGTCATTAAGAAGTTCTTAAGAAGCTCCCATGTTGCTACTTTCAGTTTCATAATAAGGCGAAGCACAACTAGCAGTCAGCTATCTTAAATATCCTTTTTCATGATTGGTTGCACCTGTGTTAGGATTGTTGAGGTTCACTGAGTCACTCAAATCAAATTTGTTTCAATCAATCAGCATTAAGTGATTGCAGGTTTTGAAATCCACGCAAAAGAGAGGGTGCCCAAGCTTTTGCATAGCCTATTTTTCAGTTTCAATTAAATTTCACACATCTTGATGAAAAAAATGACATTATCTAGCTTTCTCTAGAAACCGAATGGCATTTCACTGCGATCTTCTCTTATAAAGAAAGAGAACATTATTACACAGCCACAGAGGGGTGCACACACACACACTGTATATATGTGATAGTGGCATATAAACCTATGATGACATGTTTATGTAGGTATGGAAGTCATTGAGTGCCAAAAGTCTTAAAACATGTGAACTATTTGCATAGAGGATGATGTTTCTGAAGTAGGAGTTGAGCTTTTTATGCAGTTTTAAATCATGACAATGAGCCCTATTATACAGCAATTTTAATTTAGGACAGTGAGCCTCAATATACACCAAAAATAGTTGAAAAGTTTGATATAACATTGATATAATGAAATGCTCTATGTCTAGGTCTATATATGGAAAATCATTGGTGACAAAGTTATGGTTGAGAAACCCCAAAACAGTCACCAAACTGTGGAAAATTATTTCACATTTTTATCTTCCAACCTCCGGTTTTGCTCACAGTAAAAAAGTATAATTCGATGAAAATGTGTGTAAAAGTGTATGGAAGGACATACATTGCAGGATCTCATTCCGGTTCCTGGGCCCATCAGTTGGACTTTTGTAGCGCTTTACTAAAGAGAGCACAACTTATATTTAGTTTAATCTGCATGTAAGAACTGGATTCTTCGCAAACCTTTAATTTTGATGATTTGTTCCAGAATAAATACTACTTACTTGAGCCAGATACAACTGTCACCTCAGAATTAAGGAAATCATCCATTTTTTTCTTTAGTCTCTTAGAAAATGTTTTTCTAGCAGCAGAAGAACGAGCACCAAACTCAAAGCTGACCGTTGTTTCAGGAGGCGCAGAGAGAGTTGAAGAACTCTATGAAGAAATTAAATGAAAATAAAATAATGAAAACTGATCACTCCCGTATTAACCAGCACAATTAGATCATGATTAATTCTAACAATTCTCTGTTATGTTTTGTAATGATTAAACCTGGAATTTGTCATGATTTATTATAAAAGTCTTCCCACATATACACAATCATGTTTGTTTATAATTTTGATTAAATTGACATTGAAATTAAAGCAAGAATGGTTCATCAATGAAGGAAAAATATTTGCATTAAAATGTTTTTTTTTTGTAAATTGTAAAGCAAAATGTTTACTTTAATAATAAATTAAGTTAATAATAATTAATAACTAAAACCTTAGTAATGTTCTGTCTGTTAGTACTCTAAGTTTTTAGCCATGCATGACTTGGTGCATAAGAATATGTTGGCAAGGAATTTAAAAGTGAAAGTACAAAAACTTAAATCCTTTATACATTTATAGCCCAGTTCATACCTGATTCAGTCTGTCTGCTCCTGTTGACACATCATGGTTTCTGTGAATACCCCTCTTACATTGTATACAAATACTCATCTGGTCAGTACGACAAAAAATCTCCAAAAGCTCATTGTGTATTGGACAGATCATGTCCCGGAGCTGATCGGTAGCATCTATCAAATAGTGTCTCGCGCCTTCGAAAACATCCTCATGTTGTTGGAAGTGAATTTGACAGAGAGAGTTCAGACACAACAAACAGGCCTTGATGGCTTTATATTTTCTGCCGGGACAGACGTCACACTGCACATCTCCAGGTCCAGCTTCAGTTTGAGAAACATGAGTGGTCTGTGTCCTCTTGAATCTCTCCACCATTTCAGCAACTATCACATTCCTCCCTAAAACGGGTCTTGGATGGAAGTTCTGTCTGCACTGAGGACAGTTGTAAACTCCCCTATTAGCAGCTTGATCCCAGTGGTGTCTAATACAGTTCATGCAGTAGTTGTGTCCACAAGGGATGGTCACCGGATCGTTCAGTAGGTCTAGACAGATTGAACAGCTTAACTCTTCATGGCTCACATAAAGCCTGCCTTCAGCCATCATCCGTTTTGTGTTTGCATTCAAAATCTCATTTGAGATGAAGACAGCTTAACAGCAGCTATCAATTGCAATTGTTTCCTGGTTCTGTGGTGCAATTGTGTGAAACAGGTGTGCCTGAAAGTTGTGATGTTTATATTTTGTTGCACATTAACAAAGTCTAATCAAAAGTCCACTAGGGTCACAAAGGCCTGAGAAATTTCTGAGAAATGCAATTATAATGCAGGAAATATGCCTGCAAATGAGTGGCTGAATGAACAAAGGTCTTACTTTTATACAGAGTAATTGAGATTATTTATATAAGCTATTTATTACAGTCACGTTAAGTCTATACTGTAGATGAAAACATCTTTACCAGAACTGTAATTCACAATATACACACCACAGAAGTTAGAGGAAAGTTCATTCAGTAAAAAATAATACATAGATACTACTATACACCATCCGGACTCTATTGGAGGGGTCACCAAACTTGTTCCTGGAGGGCCGGTGTCCTGCAGATTTTAGCTCCAACCCTAATCAAACACACCTGAACAAGCTAATCAAGGTCTTACTTGGTATACTTGAAACAACCAGGCAGGTGTGTTAGGCAAGTTGAAGCTAAACCCTGCAGGGACATCGGCCCTCCAGGACCGAGACTGGTGACCCCTGCTCTATAGGATGGGACCAGGTTTTTACCGTTGAAATCATGGCCATTTTTTACAGTGTGGGACCAGCTGGAAATAATCTGTGTTGGGAATGCAATAAATAAGAAGCTACTTATTTACACATTATCTGGGAATGTTGCTTAGTTTATCCATTCTGGTGTAAAACTTTAAGAATAATGTCGCAACAGCGGAATGAACCGCCAACTATTTCAGCAAAAGTTTTACGCAGCGGATGCCTTTCCAGCCGCAACCCAGTAGTGAAAATGGGGTAGGTATGTGTAATTTAATAAATAATATAAATAATTCTTGTTTCTAGCGACAACCGCTCACACATGTACATTAATGTAATGGACATAACGGTTCTACTTAAGGAAAAAACGGTCATACTTAAGAGGGGTCTGTATAAAGCTTTCAAAAACGCCAATGAAAATTAATTTTGGACGCAGCTGATGAGTTTTGAACGTATCAGTTAAATGAACGCCACCTACTGGTATATCAATATAACTCTTTAAAAGACACTAAAAACATTCACCGCTAATGCACAAACCAACAGCATGTCTGGAATGCACAAATGTTTTCAGTATTTTGCTATTCCTCTGCCGAACTGTTGAAAATCCCTGTGAGGTCTGCTTCACAGTTCTGGATTTTAGCATTCACAAAGCAGAGCATGTCAGCGCATTGCCCCTTGCTACAGTGCAAATGACTCGCTGCTTTTTAAAACTTCATTCAAGTGCTCTCGGGCAGCACACTAAACTCTCTAGGGTGCTAATTCAAATAAATTATACATGGGCCTTTGTACCCTGGTGAAGGGCAGAGAATGTAAAACGAATTAGATGGAGAAATCTGCCCACAGTTTGACAATCCCCAACTCATCTAACTGCAGTCTTAGCTTATTTAAAAGCAGATCCTCAATTTTATGAGCATAGAAGACAACATATTTGCCCGTTTTAAATATGTCATACTGTGGGTCAAGATACAACAGAATAGAGTAAATATTACAGTAAACCAACTATAACTGCAATGAAATGTTTGTTTTTTCAGGCTCATGAAATAGTTGATTATACACAGAAATTGTAATATGCAATCAATTTTCTTCATTTAGAAAGAATTCTAGCAATAAAGAATCAGAAAGATGAAGGCATGATTGGTGCTTTGTCTTTGCCAGAAAATCCAGAGGAGGCCTATTGCTAATGCCTTCCATACTGTAATGATTTCAGCACGCATGCTTTCTGTTAAACAGGTCACTGGAGACAATTTATGTGCATAAACAATAGTCGGTGTTATGAGAAAGTTTTATATTGTAATTGTATGTTTAAAGAACAGTGTAACCCAGTTGGACTATGGCTCACCAAATATGTGTTTACATATTTATATATGGATATTTTTTTCTGAAATCACTTGAGACCTGTTGGAAATATTATTCCATGCATGAATTGATGCAAATAAAAGTCCATGTATATAAATATTGGTAGAAACCAGTCTTTTTTTCTTGCAGTCTCAATCTCCAAACTGCATGAATAGACTCTCATGTTAATTGAGTGCAATTTAAATGTAACCTGTAGCTTAACTGACATGCCAGTCTCCTGCAAACACACACACACACACACACACACGCACACACACACACACGCACACACACACACACACGCACACACACACACACGCACACACACGCGCACACACACACACACACACACACACACACACACACACACACACACACACACACACACACACTTTTCCCCACTGTCCAAAGACATGTGGTATAGGTGAATTGAATAAGTTAAATTGCCCATAGTGTATGTGAGTGTGTGCAAGAATGTGTGGGTCTTTCCCAGTGTTGGGTTGCAGCTGGAAGTGTATCCGCTGCGTAAAACGTGCTGGATAAATTCCACTTTGGCGACACAAGATTAATAAAGGGACTAAGCCTAAAAGAAAATGAATGAATGAATATATTTATAAATATACAGTCACTGGCCAATTTTTTAGGCCCACCTGTCTAACTGTTTGTTAACGCAAATTTCTAATCAGCCAATCATATAGCAGCAATTAAATGCATTTAGGCATGTAGACATGGTCAAGACGATCTGCTGCAGTTCAAACCGAGCATCAGAATGGGGAAGAAAGGTGATTTAAGTGACTGAACGTGGCATGATTGTTGGTGCCAGACAGGCTGATTTGAGTATTTCAGAAACTGCTGATCTACTGGGATTTTCACACACAACCATCTCTAGAGTTTACAGAGAATGGTTCAAAAAGGAGAAAATATCCAGTGAGCGGCAGTTCTGTGGGCACAAATGCCTTGTTGATGCCAGAGGTTAGAGGAGAATGGCCAGACTGGTTCAAGGTGATAAAAAGGCAACAGTAACTCAAATAACCACTCGTTACAACCGAGGTATGCAGAAGAGCATCTCCGAACACACAACATGTCCAACCTTGAGGCAGATGGGCTACATCAGCAAAAGACCACACCGGGTGCCACTCCGGTCAGCTTAGAACAGGAAACTGAGGTTACAATTTGCACAGGCTCACCAAAATTGGACAATAGAAGACTGAAAAAGCGTTGCCTGGTCTGATGAGTCTCGATATCTGCTGCCATATTCGAATGGTAGGGTCAGAATTTGGCGTCAACAACAAGAAAGCATGGATTCATCCTGCCTTGTATCAACGGTTCACGCTGGTGGTGGGATAATGTTGTGGGGGATATTTTCTTGGCACACTTTGGGCCCATTAGTACCAATTGACCATCGTTTCAATGCCACAGCCTACCTGAGTATTGTAGCTGACCATGCCCATCCCTTTATGACCACAGTGTTTCCATCTTCTGATGGCTACTTCTAGCAGGATAACATGCCATGTCATAAAGCGCGAATCATCTTAGACTGATTTCTTGAACATGACAATGAGTTCATTGTATTCAAATGGCCTCCACAGTCACCATAGCTCAATTCAATAGAGCACCTTTGGGATGCGGTGGAACGGGAGATTCCACTGCATAAAATGTATTCAGTCCTCTCTGAATACTAAAATAATCCTGGATAAGAACCAAAATCACAATAATACTGAGTCATAGTACAGCATATATTTATTTATATTTGTGCATTAAGCAAGATTGGTAACACTAGGCAGTAACCTATCATGTGAACAACGAGGATAGATGGAATATGACGTTCAGATGCATAAAGGAATTTACCATTGTTGCAACAATAACGTGTTCTCCAAATCCTTATGAATACAACTGAGAGGATGAAACATACATGATTACTGTAACACGATTTTACAGTGTGTTGACTTTATGATATGTAGTGTTTACTTTGGACTTTATCCACGTTTATAAAAAAACACACCCTTCAACCTGCTTCTTTCCTCACACAGTTGCCTCATGGGCAATGTAAAACGTGACTAAAAAGTTAAAAAAGTTGTAAATAATTGCATAGTAACCTTTATTAAAGACATTAGGTTGCATGATGGAAATGACATCTTTTTTTTATGTTGGACCTACCAACGCAATCTCGTGGCAATTCGTAACTTTTTGATTTATTTGCTAATTCGTAATCATTTGTTCAATCTCATTCATACTTTTTAGCAGTATTTGCTCATCCCACAATGAGAGTTAGGGGTGGGGAGTGTGGGCATACCTCTTTTTAAAAAATGGTACATTTTCATACGAATGAAACTGTATGAATTTGTACGAATTAGCCACTTTTCTGGCAATACATAAAATAGTTTTGCTTCCTTGTGAGATTGGGCTAGAACTACAGGTAAATTTAACGGAATAAGGCAGAATGAAAGGTCTAGAATCGCAAAAAGTGGGCTAATGCTCCTCCATATATGAAAGAGGAGCAGAGCAGCGAAAAACTACAGGAGTGTCACACTTGACTGAGTGTAAATCACTGTGAATGATAACGCTGAACCCCGTATTCTCCTAAAAGAGACAATCATCCCTGAGACTACCAAACAACAAAACTTGATATTTGGATCATCACCCTGCACTTTACCTTCACCACAGTTGAACTCTGAGGTCAAGAGGACAAACTTCTTCCTCCTCTTCACTTTTAAGACTGTTATAATCTGCTTGTTTCATCTTCGTTTGTTTCATTTATTTCCTCTTCACACATATAACGCATGTATGTCAATTCCTCATCCTCTTCTACATCCTCATTCTCTCCATCTTTCTCTGCTTCTTTGTTTTGGTTCTTTTCTTCCTTGCAATCAAGGTTTCCTGCTTGTTTTCCATCACCCTGTTCCTCACTCTCAGATTCGCCGGCTTCCTCTGATACGGAGTACATCTCCCCTGGGTTGTTTGGCCCTTTGCAGTTCAGTTGATGGCTAATGGTCTTGTTTGGGACAGAACCATCCGCTAGGTTGCTACAGCCAGTGGGTTTCCAGGCTTTGGGTCCCCCTACCTGGATTATGGTGTTGGTGATGCTCTGCAGTCTCATTTTGCCCTTCAGGGTACTTCCAGTTGAAGTAGAATTGCACTTCAGAGCATTCTCAGGATACACAAGGCTTGAGTCTGCTGTATTTCCTTTTGAGGTCGACATGGCAGTTTTAGTACCCTTCATCATTCCCATCACCTCGTATCGGAAACTGGAGATGTCTTGCTTAAGTTCCTTTAACAATATTCAGACATTGCACAATCAAAACACAGTTCAATTATATCACACCACACAGTCAAATAATCTAAAGGAGTTATTTTGAAAAATGTTGGAAACTGGTAACCATTGACTTTCATAAAATATGGAATATTATATATATATATATATATATAATGATAATATATATATATAAATACAAAAGAAGAATAATAAATAAATGAAAATAATAATAAATAAATGAAAATAATAATAAAATAAAACCCAAATAATTTTTGTTTTTACTACTATGAAAGACGCAGTGGTGCAGTAGGTAGTGCTGTCGCCTCACAGCAAGAAGGTCGCTAATTCGAGCCTCGACTGGGTTAGTTGGCGTTTCTGTGTGGAGTTTGCATGATCTCCCTGTGTTGGCGTGGGTTTCCTCCGGGTGCTCCGGTTTCTCCCACAGTCCAAAGACATGTGATACAGGTGAATTGGGTAGGCTAAATTGTCCGTGTGTATGAGTGTGTGTGGATGTTTCCCAGAGATGGGTTGCAGCTGGAAGGGTATCTGCTGCATAAAAACATGTGCTGGATAAGTTGGCGGTTTATTCCGCTGTGGCGACTCCTGGATTAATAAAGGGACTAAGCTGGAAAAAAAATGAATGAATGAACTATGAAAGTCTGGCTCCAGCCACCCGGCCTCGGAAAAGTGAAAGAAAATGAATGAATGGATACTATGAAAGCCAATGGTAACCGGTTTCTAACATTCTTCAAAATATATTTTTTCACAACAATCCCTTTAAAGCACCCCATCTTATTTAAAACATTTAAATTGTAATGATTAGTAAATTATAATGTAATGAATTAAGAAAATATATATTAAAAAAAATTAATAAATATACATTTCAGTTTATGAATAAATATTCAAAATGTAATATAAATCATCTGTTTTATTTAAGCATTTTCTTGACAAGTATCTATGTAAAAACAGTTACAGTGTTATACTAAAATGATAAGAAAGGTTTATAAATTGAAATGGAGCTTAAATAAGCTAAAATTATTTATGTAAGATGAAAAAATGTTTAATATTTAAAGAAGAAAATTAAAATTAGCCTTAGCTACCGAGAGTTAAGTTTCAGCTAAACTTTAAAAATGTAACCCTTGTAGAAATACTTAAAACAACAAAAATTCAAAAAACATAATATAAATATAATAAATAAAAAGCCATTGTATATCGGTTGATTATGATAATGGTGGGTTGACTGTACAGTGTACCACATTCAAATAAACCATACACGATTTACCTTAAAGTTATCTTCTGTTAATCCCTCTTCTTTTTTGGCATCTCTGATTCTTGCTGCCACATACCGTTTAACCAGGTTTCTTAGTACCTCCTAAAATGAGATTTGAGATCAATTTGATTATGAAGCTATAAAAAATGCAGCCCATAAAGACTTCGAGATCTCAAAGCGTATTTAAGAGAATATTAATTTCTAAATTCAGAAACACTTTATTTACAGTATGAAATACAAAGATGCCATGCAAAGTGCTCTTTGTAGACAGATTCAATGATCGGTTGCTTTGAAAGAGACACCATTACCTGATACTGGCGGTTTGTGCGGACGTTTTCAGCAGCTCTTATCTGAACAAAACAGAATAAAAGCGAATAGCTGTATTGATTTTTTTAAAACAGATTGCTTTAATACATAGCAGTGAAAACCAAAGGCATTATTTAGGTTATTCCGTATTAGATTTTTAATATTGACTGCTGAATACAGGTTTATAGAAAACTATTTATCTGGAAATATATATGTGTGTGTGTGTGTGTGCTTACACACGTATTCTGTCGAAATATGAATATGAAATTTGATGAAATATGAATGAATACAATATAACATAGGAAGAAAGTGGCATCTTACCCCAAGTGATCCAAGCGTCTCTGTTCTTTTTCGTTGTTTAATTTTGAAGCAGTGGGTCTTTATCCATCTAATGAGGTACCACGCAGATTTTGGACTTGGGACGACATTGAAGGGAGGAGGTAAAGTGCCGCCCTCTTCAAAGTAGCTCATCCAAAGCTTAGTTCTAGCAAACTTCCACTCGATATCAGCATGGTCCTGTGGACAGACCAAGAGTAGAGCTAAATGTGCCAATCAAACCTCTAAATTGAAAAATACTGAAGAATAATTGAACATCAATCAGTTTTGCAAATCAAAGGTATATAAATCCAAATTTAAATGTTTGTAATTTATGCTTTCTGTATTTTGTGATTCATGTTTTTATTTTGTATTTTTCCCAGTTTATTTATGCTTTTGAATTGCATTATGGGACCTTAATCTTTCTTCCAACAACGTTTAACTTTGAAAGTAAAAAAAAAAAAAAGACTTTTATTAACATTTTTAATAGTTTAAAGTGATATATTATCTGGGTTTATGTTGTATATTACAGTACAAAAACCTTGTAATAAAATGCTAGTAAATTTTTAAATTATATCAGTGTTTCTCAACCACGTTCCTGGAGGACCACCAACACTGCATGTTTTAGATGTCACACCCATTACAGGTCTTTCAGTCTCTGCTAATGAGCTGATGATCTGAATCAGGTGTTTTTGGTTAAGAAGACATGGGCTGCGTTCGAAATTACATACTTCCATACTATATAGTACGTTAAAAACAGTATGCGAGCCGAGTAGTATATTTAGAATTTATAGAATTCGAAAAACAGCATGCAAGAAATACCCGGACGACCTACTACTTCCGGCCAGATTCTGAAGTGCGCATAGGATGGACGCTACGCTATCCCATGATGCACCACGAGAGAATTCATGAATGAGAGTGAAGTGACACAACTGATGCGGGTTGGTCACGTGATGATGACAAAATGGCAGATGTAGCACATCTGAGTTCCATTCATACTACTGACATTCATACTGTATCAGGGTATATGCAGGAACCTTAAAGGTAATTTCAGTACCTTTTTAAGACTTCGTAAAAGACCTTGTCAGAATATTTTAAGACCTCATCACCATTTCAAGTTCTAATCAGTATCAAACCTTTAACTTTAATAAACAGTTGTTAATAAACAGTTGTAGTTAAATTAATGGAGCACAACCATGCAACAGAACTCAGATAAGCTCAGAAGAAACAAAGCTTGAAATAATTAATCACGCGGTTGTTTTCAGCGACAGGCTTCAGCCACTGTTTAAACTCATCTTTCTCCAACCAGGAGTACGCAAACTTACATTTTGCCATCTGTTTCACTTTATGGTTTCGCTACACATGGAGAGCGTCACATCACCTTCCTGCATTTGTCGCAAATTACGTGACATCACCTGGACGGAGGAGCTTGGCCGGACGTGCCCTGGCCTGCGCATGGATCAAGCACACCGTTAATAATATTAGGAGGAAAATAAATATATTTATGGTTTTTTGGAGTCAAACACTTTGGACAACGATTGAACAAAATTTAAGACCTTGTAAAAACGCGATTAATACTTTTAAATACCTTTTAAGGGCCTTAATATTGTCATAATTGGTTTATCAACTTTTAATACTTTTTAAGACCCCACGGACACCCTGTGTATAGAACGTACTTTTGTAACAACCAACTAGTATGTTTAAATTCAAACGCAGTACCTACTGAGTAGTAGGCGATTACGGGCACAGCCAGGAAAATGTGAAGAGCTGGTGGTCCTCCAGGAACGTGGTTGAGAAACACTGCTCTATATATATTTCTTATACATTATACTATTATACAGACTACTAAAATGTCACTTTGTTAAACTGTTGAACTTTGTTAGAGTGGAATTTTCAACATCAAAAGTCAACAGAGCAGAGATCAACATCCCATAATGCAATTCACAACTGTAAATAAATGTAAAACACTTGTGAATCACAAAATACAGAAACTGTTAACTAACAGATTTTTTTTTACAGTGTACAGTTTAGGATGATTACTAAAATATGTGATAGGAAAAAAGTCATAATGTATAGCGCTTACAGCAATATGTTGGTAGGAATTATTCATCATGGCAATAAGCATATTAAGAAGCACCACCAAAGAGATTATGCTGTAGGTCCCGAACATCGTGGCTCCAACAAACTCGGTAAAGTCGTGTTTGGCATCAACATTGGTCACATGCAGGGCAACAAGTCCAAATATGGACCAGAACAATGATTGAAGTGTCTCAAACATACTGTAAAAAACAATAAAAAACATAGCATCACTTTTTAATTCAAAGCAAGCAGATTAAATGTTAAATCTGTAGATCTGAGAAAGATCCTCACGTTGTAAATGCATTGTTCTGCTCTGAGCAGCGGATACCCTTGCATGTGACGTTGTTGCTTGTCATTTTGCCGTCAGATTCATAATAGAAATAGAGCTGATTAAGTCCGTTTGCAAAGGCGAGCAGCACCAGGCAGTAAATGAAGAGGAATTTGAGGATGTCCAGCAGCATTCGGCCCAGGGAGATCTGAAGAGGGCCCAGGTGAGAGTTGGCAGTGAAGAGTGAAATCAGTCGTAGAGAGCTAAATATGTTAGCAATGGCGAATAAGGCCTCGCCCACCAAGGCGGGATGCCACATGTCCCATTCGTCCCGACACTGGTTGTTATACTGCAGAAAGTAAAAATGTGTAAATTTTCTGTAAATATATCAAACCTCAATCTTTGGTTAGTAATGTGCCTTGCTACGCACTTCATTTAGACAACTTTATAGATGATTTTCTCAGTATTTCGATTTTTTTTTTACTGGATTCCAGATTTTCAAATATTTGTATCTCAACCAAAAATTGTACTTTGTGAAGTTTAATATTAAACTACTTTCGAGAGGAGCATGTGCCCACATTAGCTAATCGCGATCCTCCAATCAAAGGATCCCCAGTCACTGTATATATACTAATTTCCTTTCTACAACTATCTTCGTCTGAAGACCCCCTTCTTCCACCTTTATCCAAAATAGGCGGCACGGCGGACCAGTGACTAACACTGTTGCCTTACAGCAAGAATACCATGGGCTCCTGGTTCTTGCCGGGCCATCTGGTATTTCTGTGCGGAGTTTGCATGTTCTCCCCGTGTCCACGTGGGTTTCCCCCGAGTTCCCTGGTTTCTTACCACCAGCCAAATATGCTCTATATTATAGACAAATAAGCTTAAGTCTCTTCCTAAATGTCTTGCTCCCGAGAAGTTCACCTTAGGTTCAGCAGCAGGGGAGTTTTGAGATCGACCTGAGCTCAATCTCCCCTCGCCCTGCAAAAGAGAAGGAACCCTGAGCCCGAGGATACCTTGAGGTCTGGGCTCTCTCCTGGGACAGCACACCAAACAAGCTATTTATTAAATTATGAGCTAAGTGTGAACTCTTGAAATTAAAAAGTCTATATCAATGTAAAACGTATTTATTAAAAGTTTAGATGATGTATAAATCTCAAATTGCAAAAACTGACTTGGTCCAGCGTCGCATATGAGCTTTCATGTTAATGTTTGCGGATCAATGTGTGAATATAAGGCTCAGTTAAATCTGTTCATCATATGAAGTGAACATGTCTCTTCAGAAGACTTGGATTAAACTATTTATTACTATGGCTTTTTTTTTCATTATGTAGCATCAGAGCTGAGTGAATTTTTAACTTGAGGCCAAAGAAATCACTTAGATTAGTTTGATTTGTATTCCAAAGATGGGCGAAGGTCTTGCATTTGAAATGTTGTATTGCAAGTAATGAACGCTTGGTGAACAACGTAGACTTAAAAATAAATCAGACACTTGAACAGCAGTGTATGATTTGCTTTCCTCACAATAATACTGATACAGTTTCTGATCATACAAAAACAAATCCTTCAGTTTGTAAACCATAGAATCCATTTTTATGTTTTATGTTAAAAATATGGAGAAAGACCAAAACAATCGTGAATTCAATTTTAACCCATTACCTTGCTGAGAGCAACAATCTTCAAAGAGATGGTGGCCAGATATAGAGAATTCATGACAAAGTCCATGAGGTTCCACCAGTCGTGAATATAATCCTGAAAGCCACCGTCCCACATTTGTTTGATTTCTGCCCATACAAATCCTGCAGAGCAAAGAGAGTCAAGAAAATGAGTTGAAAACTAATCAAAACCCAAACAGTTCAAACATGACTTTTTCCACCACAGATTACCTAAAACCCAGGGCAGAATCATCCATTCAACAGTAGTGGGTGCTAGGTTCTGCCTTAAGTTTTCGTTTTTGCAGTCAGAGTTCTCGTCTTGGTCGACGAGGTTGCGGTTTACATGTTGAGACGCCAGAAGTAGGAGGAAGAGGAAGGTCAGATAGGATGCAGTGTGGCATATAAACTTGATAAAGGGTTTTCGGATGAACAAGCCATAATGGCTCTTGGGGGCTATCAGATAGAAGAGCGAGAAGAAAGGGAAGAGGAGTCCGATGAAGATGCAGGTCATGAACTTGCTGGCCCAATGGCGGCGTCTCCAGCCTGGAAACTCATCATACCAGCGAGATGCGAGCAGCTGCTGACAGTTTGGCTGTGCTACAAACTAACCACAGAAGAAAATAACAAAAGAGATTAGATTGACATTGAATGAATTGACTGTTAATGTGAAGACACACAGTTGAAGTCAGAATTATTAGCCCTCCTGTGATAGGTTTTTTATACAAGTATTACCCAAATGATGTTTAACAAAGCAAGGAATTTTTCACAGTATTTCCTATAATATTTTTTCTTCTGGAGAAAGTCTTATTTGTTTTATTTCGGCTAGAATAAAAGCAGCTTTTAATTTTTTGAAAAAACATTTTAAGATCAAAATTATTAGCCCCCTGAAGCAAATTTTTGGATTGTCTAAAGAACAAACCATCGTTATACAGTGACTTGCCTAATTACCCTAACTTAATTAACCCAGTTAAGCCTTTAAATTGCACTTTAAGCTGTATAAGTATCCTGAAAAATATCTAGTAAAAATACTAAATACTGTCATCATGGCAAAGATAAGATAAATCAGTTATTAGAAATTAGTTATTAAAGCTATTATGTTTAGAAATGTGTTGAAAAAATCTGCTCTCCATTAAACAGAAATTGGGGAAAGAAATATACAGGGGGCTAATAATTCAGGAGGGCTAAGTATTCTGACTTCAACTGTACAGTACATGTAATGCAGAGAGATTTTGCCAGAACATTAATTGAATTATCTGCTTGCATTTTCCCACTGGAATGTGCAGCAAAGCAAAGTCATTTTCTATAATGTACAGAGACTGTCACCGTTTTCTGCAGTTGCATAAGAAACGCTCTCTGTGGGAGAAGGCAAATAACGGAGCCATGTCCTAATGAGAAACAAGTGCCTTTTG
The DNA here is from genome assembly GCF_903798145.1 of Danio aesculapii. Lineage (NCBI taxonomy): Eukaryota > Metazoa > Chordata > Actinopteri > Cypriniformes > Danionidae > Danio > Danio aesculapii. Next base: position 25,831,139 of record NC_079444.1, read on the forward strand.
AAAAAGAGCAAACACAAAAAGGCTTACAGTGACACACTGTTCTTTTCTCTCGGGCTGCTCTATCTGGTTCTCATCATATCTGGTTTAAATCCCTGTATGGAGCTTTTCTGCACCTTTTGACAAACCATCTGGACCACACATGGTCCGCAGCAAGCCAAACACTGAGTCATGTGTGAATTAAATATGAATACATGTGATTGTCATTTTGTGATGTCAACTGGAGTAATCTTGCAGTTTTACCAAACCAGAGTATGTTGTTAGAAAATATGTAAAAATATATATGCTTAATATATTATAATTAGAAACTTAATTAAATTAAATGTATGTTTGTTTGTTTTGTTTATAAAAATTATTTTATTGAAACATATTTTTGTAAATAAAAAATGTAACAAATATAAAGACAGTATTTGTATATAATAGTTTAAGTAGGTACAGTATAAATAGTAATATTAATATTGCAGCACAGCAATATTAGTAAATATTTACAATTAAAATATTAATTTAATATTAATAGTTTTAAAATGTAATTAATCTATTAATGGCAAAATTTATTTTCAGCATACCTTCAGTTTACAATGCCACACGATCTTTCAGAAATCATTAAACAAGCTGATTTGCTAAATATGAAACATTATCATTGTTGAAAACACTTACAGCACTCACTGCTTAGCATAATTGAGTACTGCCCATTTTGAAAATATATTTATATTATAATATTTTTATCTATTTCTCAGTGAATATAGGCAATGTATTTTGGTGCATTTAAACAAAACATTTATTAAACAGATATATTTATTCAAATAATATTTTAGTCATCAAACATATTTAGAATTTGAAAGATAATATAATTAAATTCAAGCAAAATATTGTAAAAAAAATAAATTACAATCTAAAAAAATCAACTATATTTTAAAAATTTTTGCTTCTTGAATTTTTCCTCCTTTTTTTTTAATTTGTATGTAATATTTTTCTATAACATATAAATTTGGGTGTACTCATTTTTGGACCGTTACCGTAAGTTATTTTGTTACTGTAGATAAGCTCCAGATTTGGCTCCAGTACTGACTAATCTAATGTATATGCACTAATAGTATATTGTATGGCTGCCTATTAAAAATATGAATTTAAAAGATTTGTGAGGGGTGTACTTATATATACTGAGCACTGTATGTGCATTTTTTGTATTCTTTAATGAATAAAAGCTCTAAAGGACAGCATTTTAAAATTATAATTATTTATAATTATGTTCATTCAAAACGTAATATATTGTTAAATTGAATTACTAATTTGCATTTAACTTAACACATGGAACAGTTAATGCACTGACCAGCGAAACTGCATTTTATGTTTGTTTAAGACAAAAAAATGAAGGTGTTCAACCGAGCGTGCTGTCATATGTGTTTGTGATCCACCAGTCATTTTTCCATGGCAGCAATGCTTCTATTAAATGACAGAATCCCCTACTCATAAGTATCACTTCTCTATTTTCAATCATGTTTAAACAACCACATGCATACAGTAATATACTGGACAAATGCAAATGCAACAAATAAAAGCAAAACACAGGCAACAGGCCGGTTTATGATTCTGACAGTATGATATCCTTGGATAAAAATATCACGGTTTCACAGTATTGTGATTACTGCCCTAAAATATATTATTTTTAAATGTCTGGGTAAAAAACAAAAACTTTTTCCCGCTTTGAACACAATATATTCAATATATATATATTATTTTGAGCAAAATTTAAAACATTTTAGATAAATTTAGATAAATACTTCAAATGAATCATTGACTTCTGCTGTCTTCATTAGTTTCAAAAACACAAAGTACTTCACAATTTAAAACTGCATCTTCGGATAGCTTTTCTGCTGGAGAGACTGTTGTCCTAAAAAAAGAAAAAGAAAGTAAAAAAGAAAAGTACATATACCGTAGGAACGATATTGCAGAAAATTTTGGCGGTTTTCATTTTTCCAAACTGCGGTCTACCTTGAAAACAGTTATCGTCCCATGCCTAAACACAAATTTAAACTACCAAAAAAGCTATTTCCCTGAACTTTACAAACAGAAATAGATTGCAATGCTCATGTCAACAGTAGGGGGCAACATTGATCCATATAATGCTACAGCGACTCCAGTAGGAATAACACAAACTGCCTTCTAGAAGTCAAAATATTCTAGTCGACTTCCACTAAATAGATTTAAAACACAACACCACCTGAAATGTATTATCCACACTGCACAAAATACACTGCATTGCTAAATCAACAGCGCAGCCATCCAAACCCAGTCCCTGACAACTGAAACAAACAGCCAAACACCTGTGTTTGCAATAATGACCCTTTGTGGTGTGCCTGAGTGCCGTTTCAGTCTGAAGTGATACTTTTATGCCACTGCTAATGATACAGAAGCACTTTTGGATTGTTTTCAAAGTTTTTTTGTTGTCATGAATTCCAGAGAGCTCAAAACTCACCTCTTTCTGATGATACTTGATGGCCAGTTTCAGCCTGGCCAGATCATTAATTCCTTCATCCTCCAGAAGATTTATATCATCTTTGTAATTCAGAATCAGCTCGAGCTCTCTGGAGCTGCGTGTTTGGTCGAGCAGGTCTTTGGCGAACTGTTTACATTGCTGGGAAAGCTCTTCGTACTCGGACTTGAATTCGTTTTCTACTTTGCTGAGCTCCTGGAGTTCCCAACTGAGCTGGAAGGCCGTCAGGAAGGGGTCCTCGCTGGAGAGGGCGACAAGTGATGGACTAGCTAGGGCCCGGTAGATGTTGAGACGGGATCGGGAGTGTCTCAGGCTGTCCACGTCTGAGCTGGACACGCACTCCATGCAGTTACAGCGTACCTGGTGGGGCTGTGGCATGGAGACACCCTTCTGTACCAGCATCTTGATGATCTCATAGTTGTTAGTGTGTGCGGCCAAGATTATGGGTGTGATGTCAGGGGTAAAATCAGAAAACTGCTTGTCCAACAGGATAGGAGGTACCTAGAAAAAGTACAGATAAGTGCTGGTAAAAATAATGCCCACTCCGAATTGTTTACAACTATAGTCTTTTTTTGGTGTCACATCATAGCTGGGGGTGTGGCATGGGGGTGGAGTCAGCGTGGGGAGAATTAATAGTTCCCCCTTGACTGGAAATAAAGTTAACCAGGAGTTGTACCAAAAACAATATGAATAATAAAACTATTAAAATAATAGTTACTATTAAAATTATAAAGCATCCTCATCCTAAGTCTAATAAGTCTTTTGTAATATAATATAATAATACCTTTTATATAAGTCTAATAAGTCTTTTGTAATATAATATAATAATACCTTTTATATAAGTTTAATAAGTCTTTTTTAATATAATATAATAATACCTTTTATATAAGTTTAATAAGTCTTTTGTAATATAATATAATAATACCTTTTATATAAGTTTAATAAGTCTTTTTTAATATAATATAATAATACCTTTTATATAAGTTTAATAAGTCTTTTTTAATATAACATAATAATACCTTTTATATAAGTTTAAATAGTCTTTTGTAATATAATATAATAATACCTTTTATATAAGTTTAAATAGTCTTTTTTAATATAATATAATAATACCTTTTATATAAGTTTAAATAGTCTTTTGTAATATAATATAATAATACATTTTATATAAGTTTAAATAGTCTTTTTTAATATAATATATTAATACCTTTTATATAAGTCTAATAAGTCTTTTGTAATATAATATAATAATACCTTTTATACAGTCTTTTATAAGTCTTTTTAAATACAATATAATAATACCTTTCATATAAGTCTAATAAGTCTTTTTAATAACAGCCTTAGCCCTAACACCTAATCCTGACCCTACCTGTCTATTGGTGGATGAGGCAGGGATGCATTTTTCAGCCGTTTCTTAACACAACAATTAAACCAAAAGGGCATTTCACAAAATGCAGAATGGGGGACGAAAGGGTGAAATGCTGTGCTTTGTAATGCAAGATGGAACGAGTAGTTATCATACCGGGTTTTGTATGTTTATTTGGATGTATATAAAACTTAATATCATGATTTTTAAACTTATTAGAAGTGCAAAATGTCACACAACAACATTTTAACATTAAAGCAAGCAAAAAGAAATAAAAATAATTGCAAAAAATCAACATAAAATCCATTTTAATGGTTTGTTTTCCACATCTGCATAAATGGATATGATATTTTTTTGGATGTTCCCAGTAATGTGGAACAAGTCAATACATATCTAAACATTCTTATAATTGAAAAGTGAAAATAACAATTTGGGCTTGTTATCATTTACTGACCATCATGATGCTTCAAATCTTTTTTTTCTTATTATTATTAAATATATATTTGCTGGTAGCTAGCTCTCTGCAACTCTCACAGGGTCGCCAACTGAAGCTAAACAGGGCTGTGCCCGGTCAGTATCTGGATGGGAGACCACATGGGAAAGCTTGGTTGCTGCCAGAAGTGGTGTTAGTGTTATCCGCGCGTTCCGCGTCTGGTGTGAACAGAGCGTCACTGCTCAGTAAGTGTCATCTTTTAGATGAGACGTTAAACCAAAGTCCTGACTCTCTTTGGTCGTTAAATATGGTGGAGGGTCGTTAAATACTAGTGGTGGATGAGGAAATTTCCCCCATTGTGTAAAGCACTTTGAGTGTCCAGACAAGCGCTATATAAAATGTAAGGAATTATTATTATTGTTATTATTATTATAAACTCATAACAAAACAGTAACACTTATAAAAAAAGTTTTATGCATCTTTGAAACACAAATACATTTTTATTGAAATCTAACATTTCTGTCTCTCTATATTCACTTAAAACTGACACTTCAAAACATTAGTAAAGTTGTCCAAATCTTCTGAAGAGAAATGAACAGTACGTGTGATGAACAGTTTGGCTTTTATCCACATAAATGTAAACACTGTCAGACATAAATAGAAACTTTTGATGTGCAAGAACAAACCTCATTGGTTCTTGTGAAAGCTTGAATGTGTCATGTGACATGCAAATATGAACCTCAGTGGTATTCATATTAATCAAGCTTGCTTGTGTTGGTCACTGGTCAGTTTTTTTATTAGAATAAAAGCAAATCATATAATATGATCATGTCTCTTCAGAAGAATTGTATTAAACAGATTTATGATATAAGATTTATGAATGTTTCAAAGTGAATAGACCTTCAGCAGACAGACAGAAATCTCTCAGATTTTATTATTTGTGTTCTGAAGATTAACAAAGGTATTATGGATTTGGAAGTACATGTGAGTGAGTAAATGAAGACAGCACATTTTGTTGTTGAAATTAGCAAAAACTACTTTAAAACATATTCACAGGCAAAACAAGTATGCTTTTCTTATCCTGTTTGCAAATACAGTATAATTTTAATAGACTTAATTTCCCAGATGTGTCTTATTTAAAAGATGTTCAAATATATTTGCCTCAAAAATTTCTTTCAAAACAAGACTTGAATGACTTAATTTCACAAATGTATCTTTTAATGATTTTACATAAAGTAACAAAACTGATAATAATATATATTTTTGTTTGTTTTTTTGCTGTGCCACAAGCTATTATTGTGACCTCCGCACTTAAACAAAGGAGGCTGCAAGATGTCTGCCACTATAATAAATGAATGGCAAGTCAAATCAATCAGTGGCCATCTAAACTCCACCCCAGGCTGCAGTTTTGTATGCAAGCAAGAGATACACATGTATAGATAAAAACCTACTTGTGTGAAGTTATAACTGGCTTTTTAACTGGAAGCCAAATCTTTCATTCCTCTTGCCACTATATTGATTGTTGTCATTTCTCTCATTCATTTCTCTGTTATGGGTCCTCCTCCATATAAAACTGACTTTAAATGAATGTTTCTCTAAAAATGTTTATGTTGTTAATAGGCTTGGCCCGGTATATGATTCTGACGGTATGATAATGCATTCCGTTGCCTTGTACTTGTACATGTGTAATGACAATAAAGCTGAATCTAATCTAATCTAATCTAAATATTGGATAAAAGTATCACGGTTTTATGGTATTGTGATTACTGCTCTAAAATATATTCTTTTTAAATGTCTTTAAATGTTTTTTCCCCTTTGAACACAATATATTTTATTTTGATTAAACAATCAAAATATATATTGCTTAAGGGGGCTAATAATATTGAGCTAATAAATAGGTTTCAAAATATTTAAATCTGCTTTTATTTTATTTTATTTTATTTTATAAAACAAATAAGCCTTTCTCCAGAAGAAAAAATATTCATCATTTGGTAAATAATTATATATAGAATAAAAAATTCACAGGAGCGCTAATAATTCTGACTTCAACTGATAATTGTTAAATTAAATTAAATTGTTAAATAATCATGACAATTATGGCCAAAATAATCGTGACTATGATTTTTCCCATAATCAAGCAGCCCTAATATATATATATATATATATATATATATATATATATATATATATATATATATATATATATATATATATATATATATATATATATATATATATATATATATATATATATATATATATAGTAGAAGGCCGTATTAATATAATCTATAATATGTACAATTGAAATCAGAACTATTAACCCCCCTGAATTATTAGCCCCCCCCCACCCCTCCCCTGCTTATTTTTTTCCCCAATTTCTGTTTAAAAGAGAGAAGATTTTTTCAACACATTTCTAAACATAATAGTTTTAATAACTCATCTGTAATAATTTATTATTTATTTTATCTTTGCCATGATGACAGTAAATAATGTTTTACTAGATATTTTTCAAGACACTTCTATACAGCTTAAAGTGCCATTTAGATGCTTAACTAGGTTAATTAGGTTAACTAGGCAGGATAGGGTAATTAGGCAAGTTATTGTATAACGATGGTTTGTTCTGTAGACTATCGAATTAAAAATAGAGCTTAAAGGGGCTAATAATTTTGCCCTTAAAATGGTTTTTAAAAAAATTTTAAACTGCTTTTATTTTAGCAGAAATAAACAAATAAGACTTTCTCCAGAAGAAAAAAACATGATCAGACATACTGTGAAAATTTCCTTGGTTATAAGCATCATTTAGGAAATATTTAAAAAAGAAAAAAAAAATCAAAGGGGGTTTAATAATTCTGATTTTAACTGTAAGATACAGTAAGATACAGCTGTTTAGATATTTGGGATCTGTAATGTTTATTATTAATAAAGTAAAAAACTAATCATTTGAAATTTTATGACAAATTAAAAATCAGCTTATATATACACAAGTATGAGAACGTATTAATATAATCTATAATATAAGTATTAAGAATTTTATGGATCGTTTATATGGATCAAAATAGTAATGATAATATTGTTACTATATTGACAATGTTAAAAGGCTTCTACTATATTTTAATTGTTTCCAAAATCAAGAAGTGCATGCTCAGTGCATGATTCAATTATTCTGTTATCCCACAATCTAAATATCCAATTTTACTCAACAAGCATATATGACAAATTCCTCTTATTTTTCTACAAGACACAGCAGCATGATGATCGATTCGCTACACTGTGTGGCGCTAAAGTCTTTAGCACTTTATCTGCAGCAGAGGTCATAGCGCTTCAAACTAAGTGGAAAATTACTTAATCCTCAACCGCAAGATGGTGAGAAGCATACAATGCAAGCCATTTTCATCTTTATGCAAAAGCAGCTCAAAGCGCTATTAAGAAGAATTCAACTTTCAAAACTTTTAATTAAGCAGCCCGGTCTACAGGGTAAAAGATTAGAGCGCCAGGTACCACTGCGACATTGTCTGCGACACAGTTTGGACATAATCTGCACATTTACAGTCTCTCCACAAAAGAAAAGATTACCAAGGCAACTGGGGATTCCTGCATGTGTAAGTTTGAATTGAAAGGAAGGACCCAAGAGATGCTACAGCAGGTGAGACATCAAATGGTTTCGGTTCACATTCTGAAGTACATTTGTCAGTGATTGCTGTCTTACCTGCATGCCCCCGCTGGGCTTCTTATGGTTCAAAAGCAGCTCCACGGCCCCCACCACTTCCTTTCGAATGGCGTGTAAAAGCGCATCCCCCACATACACGTTAAAGCTGAGCAGCAACTCGATGATTTCCAGATTCTCGTTCTCGATGGCAATCAACAGAGCCGTCCGCCCCAGAGGATCGATGCAGTTGATGTTGATTTTGAAGTAGATCTCTGCTTCTATGAGTGCCTGTTTGACGCTGCCATAGTCGCCTTTCTCCACAGCCCACAGGTAGGCCTTTTCCAGCGGTGACAGCTCAGACTCGGATCGAACTATCCGCAGCGGGATCCGGTCCCTGTACAAGAAGTTTTCCGTTCTGCGAAAGTATTGCTGTGACATTGCTGCTATGCCTTCATGTGAGACGACTGGGGCTTGGAAAGAGATGGATACAGAGATGCTGGTAAATGAGGGCAGGATTCGTGCATTATGGAGGAAATGGCTTTAAGCATTGGAAACCGTAAAAATCTCCACACCCAACATCCCATTAGTATGACACTCAGACCTCATTTGCTTGGTTTTCTGTTTTATTAGATTGTGTTTTGTTGAAGGCTACAGTGAAAACCTCAGATTCTTCTAATGGCACATGTTAATGGAGTCAAGAGAGCATGTGGTATAGATTATGGCATAAATATATGCAATGACCAGGGTTTTGTTAGCTTCTCAGTACCTTTAACGCCACACTGAGTACATTTACATGGACACTAATAATCCAAAATTTTTAATAAGATTAAGACAATACTCTGATTAAGAGTCTACCATGTAAACAGCGATTTTTGAATAATTGGTTACACTTCATTTTGATGGTCCGTTTGTTAAATTTAAGTTATATTGCTAATACATGCCAACAGCAGTATCAACCGATATTAAGCAGACAGTCTACTAATACTCAAAGGGATCATCCAAATAAAGTGGTACTGACTAATTTAATCTAATTAACGTCATATTTGAACTAAACCGAAATCGGATTAAGACTTGTGGAGCATGCCGATTTTAGTCGCATTATTGAAGTTCAGTACAGACATGTAAACACCGCATTCAAGCTATTTACTGCCATGTAAGACTTTTCGCCGCATTTTGCGACAGGATAGTCCATACACACATGAGTGTTTGACACTATTCTCTGCACCTACTGCATCAGTGAAGGACCACAGACACCCGTGTCACCAAATGTGGAGATTTTTTCTCATACGGTGTGCGGTATCAAATTCAATTAAAACTACGCTAATCCAGCAGTTTATACTCGCATCCAATATCTCGTTTGTCAAAGGGGCATGCATAAAATGTTCATTGAATGAAAGTGAAAGTGCCAAATTAAAAATGAGACACCCGAAGTTACATGAAACTCCAAAAGAAATAGTGGATAGTGCTGTGACACAATGATGTTAATCGAATTATGTGCTATAACATGTAAAACATGTGAATAAAACATGTGAATCATGAAAGGAACATTCAAAAAGCAACTCGTGTAAACACCTTAATAATATTATTTTCTTATTCCGATTGAGGCAAATATTTAGATTACTGGTGTCCATGTGAATGCACTCAGTGTTATCAATAAAATCTCTGCGGCTGTTTATAAAGCATCTTATTAGAAATACTGGGATTGGTTTTGCTTTTCTTTACCACACAAATGAGCTCTGTAAAAATGTCATTTTGTTAGCCATCAATTGAACAAATGTGATGGAAAATCTGATTTTGAGCTACTATTTAAGGGATTTTTGTAATGGGTTTTCAATAAAAAAAAAGATTATAGTGTGAGTTTTTAACACAAGTCAACACAATATATTCATTCATTCATTTACTTTTCGGCTTAGTCCCTTGATTAATCAGGGGTCACCACAGCGGAATGAACCACCAACTTATTCAGCAAATGTTCTACGCAGCGGATACCCTTCCAGCTGCAACCCATCACTGGGAAGCACTCATACACTCTCATTCACACACATACACTTTGGACAGTTTAGCTTTCCCAATTCAACTACAGCACGTCTTTGGACTTGTGAGGGAAACTGGAGCACTCGGAGGAAACCCATGCGAACACTGGGAGAACTTGCAAACTCCACAGAAAAATGCCAACTGACCCAGCCGAGGCTTGAACCAGTAACCTTCTTGCTGTGAAGTGACAGTGTTACCACTGCGCCGCCCAACATTGTACATTGTATTCTATAACATTATTTACTTATGTTCTGTAATGCCCACTTGACGAGAGCAGTAGTTCTTAATTTCAGTCCTCTGTCCTTTCTTACTTAAAACACCTGATTCAGATCATCAGCTCATTAACGGAGAGATCCATGAACTGATCCATAATAATAATAATTCAGGTAATAATTTTGAGTTACTTATATGTTATTGTAGGGGTTTTTTGCCTCTTAAAGTGCGGGTAACCATTGACCTTCATTTTATTTATTACTAAAATCCGCATTTTAAAAATAAAAATGCTAAAAATCTTAATTTCATTTTTTATTCATACATTCATTCTCCTCCAGCTTAGTCCCTTTATTAATCAGGGATCACCACAGCGAAATGAACCGCCAACTTATCCAGCATATGTTTTACACAGCGGATGCCCTTCCAGCTGCAACCCAATACTGGGAAACACCCATGTACTCTAACATGCACACATTACGGCCAATTTAGTTTATTCAATTCACCCATAGAGCATGTCTTTGGACTGTGGGGGAAACCTTAGCACCTGGAGGAAACCCACACCAACACAGAGAGAACATGAAACACAGAAATGCCAACTGACCCAGCTGGGACTCGAACCAGCGACCTTCTTGCTGTGAGGCCACAGTGCTAACCACTGAGTAACAGTGCTGTGTTTGGGACATTAGATAAATTTTCTGTTAATTTACTCAGTGTCAGGCCAATCAAAATGTAGGTGACTTTCTTCTTCAGTATGACATTAAGGGTACACAGTCAGGTAAAAATTGTGAGTTACCTACATGTTTTTGTTGCTGTTTTAACTCATAAAGTACCGGTTGCCATTGACTTGCATTTTATATATCACCAAGGACCACATTTTTAGCTAAAGGTCTTTATTTCATTTCTACTGAAGAAAAAAGTCAGCTACATCTTTCTAAATGGATACCATGGTTACCTCACAGAGTCAACCAAGAAGGTTGCTGGTTCGACTCTCAGCTGGACCTGGAGGCCTTTTTGTGTGGAATTTGCATGTTCTCCCTGTCTACATGAGTCTCCTCCAGATGCTCCATTTCCCACAGAGTCCAAAGACATGTTGTATAGCTGAACAGGATAAACTAAACTTGGCCATAGTATATGAATGGGTGTGTGGGTGTTTCCTGACACTGAGGGTTATATTCTCAGTGCTGGGTTGTGGCTGTAAGGCCATCCGCTGGTACAACAAGTGCCAGAGTAACTGGCAGTTCATTCCACTGTGGCAAGCTGAATACAGCTGAAGGAGAGTGAGTGTTTCTGTGTGAAGAACTTTTAAAAACATAATTACAGACTCACCCTATTTAAAATTGTCCTCTTAAAATGATTCTGATACAGACTATCAGAGTTTTTATTTTCTTAAAAAACTGAAAGTTACTTGAAGCCTAATGGTGGTGACAAAGGAGTCACTCAGATTGTTTTCTGAAGGAAACCAGGATGATACTAACTTCCAGGTTGGCCTACAAAAATAACTCAAGACTGAAGCACTCCATAGACCATGTGTATCAGTTGCTTGTTGTTGCTAAAATATTTAGTTTGAGAATAACAGTTATTTTTTTAGGACCTCACAATTTTGTATTGGTCTAAATGATGTTAAATAAACTTGTGACTGCATCCCAGAGATCTCTGTGTATTCTGGAATATATCTACAGAACATTTTCATGAACTGTGTTCAAATTACTATAAGAGCTTTTGGGTGAAGTGTTTATCAGTCATATGATATGACATGTTACACACCCCAAGTCAGTCCTGAGACCTGGTTTATGATGACAGCAGCCATACACAAATACTTTCTTTTACCACGTCAATAAATTTAATATTGCTCTCTTGTACGCTGTCATTAAGATTAATGAAGGAACAACAAGGGTCATTCGAGTCTGTTATTTTTATATATGTCAGCTAGATATGAGCTAAATATTGATATATAAACAGCTATAACCTGTAAACAATAATATTTTATGGTTGTTGTTTTCCTTGGTCTTCTGATGAAGCATCATGGTCCTTGCTCCTTGTTTCTCATATTTGTACATTTTTCAAAGACATTCTTGTGGTACAATTGCTCTGTCAAATTAATTGTGTAAAGCTTAAACGTTTGCTACTCTTCTCCATTTTTAATCAATCTGTATATTAGACTGTACCTAAAAACTGCTATTAACACTTTGGGCATTGTAACTGCTTGGTTGATCTTTTGTCCATATAGTTTATGAAACTCAAAATTTGTTTAGTGTTGTCTTGAACAAAAGTTAACCAAATAAACATTTTTTTTTATTAGAGTGTACGCTAAAGGGTTAATACAAATAATCCTGAAACACATTTTCCGATCACAATTAAAATATCTACAATCCATGAACTTATTTGTATGAAACATGTTTAGGCATAAACAATCTAAAATGAGCATCAATACGTCCTTGCTTAAGTAGCACTTGATATGAAATCATATTATTAACTGTAGGTCTGTAATAGTTGGTGAGTGTTTAGTAAGTTAAGTGATAAGTGTTTTGCTGTGCTGTTTTGTATGCACTAAGAGTTGGCAATGGGGAAAATCCATTGTCTATTCAATAACTGACCCATAGGCCACTCATGATTCCCCTTATACCATTTCATTTGTGAAAGCTACATATTTGATTTAAATAAGCCCCAAAAAATGCAGTTCTGGGTTCATTTTAAACTTCAAGAAGACCTTGGATGAACTTACAACTAATTCAACGAAAAAAAGTGAAAAATTCTTCCCAATTTTTGGACTGCTACTTCTTATATCTGAATTATGATATTATTTTGTTGATTAATGAAACTTTTTACCTGCTGAACAGGTTTTTACTGTATTCATGAGCGGCATTTTGGGAATGTGCCACTTCTGCTTGATGAACACAGACGGATCAGTGCGCAGTGCGCTCTCCAGTCCCTACTCATCACTGCCGGAGGCTGTGTCTCAAAATACAGCAAGCTGCCTACATCAGCACCATTTCTGGCCATAGATGCTTTCTGCCGCTGTGCGAGTTAGTAAAATGACCAAAATAATACCGTATGCGCACAATATGATGCCCGTGCATGATGCAGGTACTGTAGGCAGCTTGCGTTATTGTGAAAAATCAAGCTACAATTCAGATGGCGGTGCAGTTCATGTTAAACAGACAATAATTCGAGTATTAATGTTTTAAAATGCCACATCAGTAACCTCAATCAGAGAGTGAGATTATAACTGTAATATTGTCACTTTAGTTGATTCAAAATGCCAATTGTGTTGTTTCCTTCCCCCGTGATACTATAAACCTGCATGAATGACTTTTTTCGGTGTTATACAGATAGAAATGTAATGACAGTCTCTAGTCACTTTCTGTGTAGACAAGATAAGCAATAAAGTAAACGGTGACTGAAGCTGTCAGTCGATTCCCTTATAACGAAAGAAAGTCAGCTTTAGAACAACACGAGGGTGAGCAAACAACAGCATTTGTATTTTTGGCTGAAAACCCCTTCTATAAAATAACGGCATCTCACCTCACCTGTTGGTTTTGGATGTTGCACTGACTCGTGACTGATTCCGTCTAACTAACGTACAACAGGTGCCCAGCGCGAAGAAAACCCGTTACACTCCAACCGCCTCCACAGAGAAAAAAGCGCGAAAATGCGCAACGATGGAAATAGAAAGCAGGAAAATAATATCCATTTGGACGCGCGGCGAAGCCCAATGATCCTCTCATTTCGCATTCAAGATGGAGCTAATCTGCAGAGTTTCCCAAAGCCAAACATGTTAGTTGCCTCCATAAAGTGCGCGCCTGAGATCTGTAGTCGTTTATCATATTCTCTTGCCCATGCAGGTGTCATCACACTTTGATGTGACGCTTTCTCAGCTTTCGTTAAGAGTTATTTTGATCATTGAAGAGACTTGGAGCGCAAAGGCTACCAGATGTCCTGTCTGCAGTCTCTCTCTCTCTCTCTCTCTCTCTCTCTCTCTCTCTCTCTCTCTCTCTCTCTCTCTCTCTCTCTCTCTCTCTGTCAAATTCAATTCAATTCAATTGTTGTTTTAATGGCATGACAAATGTTACAAATGTATTGCCAAAGCATTTATAGAGTTCACATAAAAAAGAAACATACATATATTCATAAAAAACAGTACACATAATAGATAGTAGTAGTAGTAGTAGTAGTAAAAAATGATGTATGTATGTATGTATGTATGTATGTATGTATGTATATATGTATGTATGTATATATGTATATATATATATGTGTGTGTGTATGTATGTATGTATGTATGTATGTATGTGTGTGTGTGTGTGTATATATATATATATATATATATATATATATATATATATATATATATATATATATATATATATATATATATATATATGTATATATATGTATATATATGTATATGTATATATATGTATATGTATATATATGTATATGTATATATATATATATATATATATATATATATATATATATATATATATATATATATATATATATATATATATATATATATATATATATATATATGTACATATATATATAATAATAGTCCATAATATAATTAATAATAATATATAATTAATAATATAAAAATATTCCAGATACATATTGTGTTATTTTAACTCAAATTTGGCTAAAATACAGACAAACCCAGCTGCTGAATTAAAATATAAATTTAAAACAAAACTTTGATTGAAACCTCTCAGCTTTTTTTGATTTTCCTGATAATCAAACATTCAACAGCTATAAAGTGTAAAAACAATATTGTAGTGTTATGCACTGATTATTATGATGTTGAGCTTATAAAATGATGGCCAAGAGGCATTTGGATCAGTTCACTCACTGAATCCTGCATGTGTTCTTGTTAAATAGTCTTACATATACAGTACAATAAAGTGCAAATATGATGTAATTAAAGGATTTAAATTGCAGTGTAGGCGGTTTCGGTAATTATAGTGGAATCCAGTACAGTAACTACTGAACTTATCAACCTCTTCAGTTATTGAAAATATTATTTGCTCACATAGGTAGGCTACTTTAAATGGTCATTGGCCAGTTTTGTGTATGTATACAGTTGAAGTGAAAATTATTAGCCCCCCCTGAATTATTAGCCCCCTCTGTTTATTTTTCCCCCATTTTCTGATTAACGGAGTGAAGATTTTTTCAACACATTTCTAAGCATAATAGTTTTAATAACTCATCTCTAATAACTGATTTATTTTATCTTTGCTATGATGACAGTAAATAATATTTTACTAGATATTTTTAAGACACTTCTATACAGCTTAAAGTGACATTTAAAGGCTTAACTAGGTTAATTAGGCAGGTTAAAGTAATTCGGCAAATCATTATATATCAATGGTTTGTTCTGCAGACAATCAAAAAATATATAGCTTAAAGATGCTAATAATTTTGACCTTAAAATCTTTATTAAAAAAATAAAAACTGTTTTTATTCTATCCAAAATAAAACAAATAAGACAAATACGCTTGGGAAAAATATGTTTAAAGTGATTCGTGATGTTAACCCTTACTCTAATTTAGCAGAATTAATAAAAAATCTATTTTTTATTTATTATTATTTCTCAGTAATCTCAGGCCAGCAATGAAAAGTGTCATTTTTCATTGAGATGAAAACGTTTATGAGGAAATCAAGACTGTCCTTCTGTATATCATTTGTTTTAGCTCAACAGCATGCAGAGAGATTAATCATATTGCCAAGTTGTCTGTTTGAACAGATGAAGGTTTTGGACAGGTGAGCATTTGTGCCATCTATCCACATGCACACTTCACCATCAAAGTAGTACAAATGATATACTGTATATCCAGACACTGAGTTGATTTTGTCTCTATTTCAAGCCAATGATCAAACCTGTGAAACTGAGTCATAGATCTGGGTTTGAAGCATTAGGTGTGAAGAAGCCAACTCTAAAACTTCACATCCTTCCTGCAATTTGTCAGATTAACAGGTTCAAGCATCACAGAGGAAGACAAATCAAACTGTAGCAGCAGCCAAAGACGCTTCCCTGTGAGGATTTGATATCATCTTGAGGATCTGAAGGACATACAAATCAAAGATGTGGAGCCATAAAGCAAATTCCACATAATTCCTCAGCAACTATTGCAAAATGTTCACCACCTGTCATGATCAAACTCCTCTGAGATGTCTCCAGGCCAAACTGAACATCTGTTTCTGTTTATCCTTTTCTTTTTTTAAGTTGTCTGTTTTCTTTTTTGAATATCATTATGCAGACATTTTGACAACTCTTGATTCTGAATCTGAAAGATGTAGAAGGTGTTGGGAAATATCAATGATGGAGAAGGCAATACCAGAAAGTAATGACACAATGAGTGAAAACATCAAGCAATTTGTATCCATTTCTCAGTGTATGTAGACACTATATTTTGGGACATTTAAACAAGTTTTATTAATCAGTTATATTGATTAAAATGAGATTGTGGTCACCTAACATATTAAGGAATAGAAAGAGGATACATTTAAATTCAAGTGAGGAGTTGCAAAAAGAATTTGCAAACTACAAGATATCAACTAAATTGTATATTTTTATGGTTCTCTTAATTTTTCCTCTTTAGACATTTTTATTTAATATTTTTTAATATTCAAACATTTTCATTGGGGTGTACTTTTTCCAGTTATTTTATTAGATTTGTTACAGGTTTGGCCTTGGTACTGATTAATGCAGGGGTTCCCAAACCTTGCAGCTTGTGACCCCCAAAATAAAAATGCCAGTGACTCCCGACCCCAATCTTCTCTGAGGTGGTTATAGATATAAAATCTTTGCACACAACGGCGTACACATAATAGGCCCAAGTATATGAATTGTTTAATTTTGGAGAGCGCCACTTGAAGACCATCCTTCATATTCAGTTGTGGCTTGTATTTAATTTTAATGAACGTGAGTGCCGTAAAGGTGTCAGAAGGTTTAACGTGGTGCCATAAAATGTGCTGTGCGATGTGCTGCATCGCAAAAAATCGAAAGGCTGATGTTTTTTTTTTTTGCATGTTGTTTTTTAATGATTATTATTACATGTTAACAATGTTACTATTAGCTACTGTTTTGTTCTTCAGTAGGTTATGGATAAAATATGGTAATTCTAATAGTTTAATAAAATTTATTTGATTTTTGGAAATTGCCGAGCGACCCCAGGGGTTCCTGACCCCCACTTTGGTAACCACTGATCTAATGTACTGTAGATACACAAATATATTAGTACATCTCAGAAAGTATGTATTTTAAAAGAGAGATCTGTGAGAGGTATACTCATTTATGCTGGGCACAGGTCATCATAGGTTCCATGGATTTGACCATAATAAAATATTTTGAGGTGTTCATTATGTTTGTTTTTATATTTGTAAAAATGCCAAATAGGGAAAAAATCCATTTCAATCATTATAGGGTAACAGCGTTAAATTGATAAAAACATGTGATTAGATTTTATTCATATAGTTTTAACACTATCAGTAGTTTATAAAGTAAAACACTAGTCAAAATTTTACTCAAAACAAATACCTATCACAACATGAAGAAAAGAACTTTCATTAGTACAATCAATCAACAAGTGAATATATATTAAAAGATTATTGTACTATTAGCATGGCACGGTGGCTCAGTTTTTAGCACTGTCGCCTCACAGTAAGAAGGTCGCTGGTTCGAATCCCTGGTCAGTTGGCATTTCTGTGTGGAGTTTGCATATTCTCCCCGTGTTAGCATGGGTTTCCCCCAGGTGCTCTGGTTTTCCCCACAGTCCAAAGGCATGCTCTATAGGGAAATTGGGTAAAAAAATTTGGCCATACTTTATTAGTGTGTGTGTAAATGTGATTTGGGTTGTGGCTGGAAGGGCATCCACTGTGTAAAATATATGCCGGAATAGTTGATGGTTCATTCCGATGTGGCGACCCCTCATAAATAAAGGACTAAGCCAAAGGAAAATGAATGAATGTACAATTAGCTTAGCAACATGCTAACATCAAATTACTGGTTCAGTTTGAGGCAGTGTTTTCTGAAAGCAGCACAAATAACATCAAATAAGTCATGAATAAATCACCTTAAAACATACACCATAAATGTTTAAATAAATCCAAATATTTAGGCCTTTTCATGCCAAAAGCCAAATTCAACTTATAAATCCAACCAAACAAAATTACTGTAACTTTTTTAATTCAGAGATAGTGAGTTGTTTCCCTTCCAGTGCTGCCAGAGACTCTCTATCCTATTTCATCCTTTCCTGTGGCTGTAATTTTTTAGAGAAACACAATGTGAATAAATCATATGCTGTCAATACCGTGCTGCCCCTGTAGATTCCTTGCATTGGATATAAATACGGCAGTGTGATGTGGGGTGATGGGGAAACAAACAAAGAGTTGAATTAGCTGTTAGGCGTTCATATTTCTATTTGAGCTGCACACACTGCTGCCTCCAGGCAATAACAGAAACAACTTGGTATTCACATTTCTTAATACTAAAAAACTCACAAGCTTACCTAGAGGTGTGGAAAAACTGAAAAACGAAGGATGGGGAATTGAAATGAGAACAGAGACCAAATCCAATATCATCCCAGTCTTCTCAAGCAAATAGCGAAATCATCAGCGTATTCTGACCTTAAGATCTCCATTTGGATCATTAAAGCACGTGAGCAGATAATGACACACTGAATTATTCTAAAATGAGATAATCTTGCAGAATGTCAGTATTGATTTGCTGGGCCAGACACAATAAATAAAACGTCTCCTGTTCTTCATTAGGGCGTATAAGAGAGTTTGTGTATATTTGTGGAGAAACGTCCACAACGAAAAGAGTTTATCAGGCCTCCATATTCAAGACAACTGTTTAAAACCACAATACTGTTGGACACAAAGAGATCTAGATCATTAAAATGGATTAGATTGGAAATTTAGAGGCCATGGCCAGACATTTTGTGTTTCAGTGAATAGCATTTTTGGATTATGCTTGTATTTGTACTGGGATTACAGAAACAAATATCTGTTTGTAATGCTGTTAGACAAACAATAGATATTATTCTTACGCATATGTATTATTCTTGGTTTTCTTGAGTCTAGCGGCCATGTCAAAAGTTTGAACTTGTAATTGAATGTGAAGAAATATTTTTCTACAAAATAATGTAAAGAAAGAAAAGTTTTCTACTGAGCTGTCGTTGAAGGGTGCATGAAAATACAAACACAAATAAATGAAGGGAGACTTTTGATAGCACTTGTATAGCACTTTTACAATGCAGGTTGTGTCAAAGCAGCTTCACACAGAAGATTATAGTGAATTGAAACAGTGTCAGTTCAGTTTTCATAGTTTAAGTTCAGTAGTTCAGTTCAGTTCAGTTCAGTGTGTTTTAATATTCACTGCCGAGAGTCCAAACACTGAAGAGTAATCCATCGATGTGCAGCTCTACAAATCCCGAACTATGCAAGCCAGTGGCGAAAAAACTTCACCAGTTGGCGAAAGTGAAGAAAAAAACCCTAGAGAGAAACCAGGCTCATTTATGGCTCCTAAACTCTAGAAGAGCCTTCCTGATAATGTCCGAGGCTCAGACACACTCTCGCAGTTCAAAACTAGATTAAAAACGTAAAAAATCTTTTTAGTAAAGCATACACTCAATGCATCACATAGCGGTCTGATGCATGATTGTGCTCACGGATCTCGCTTATATACACTATGAACAGCAGCTACACTAATTATATTCTTTATTCTCTATTTTCACCTGGGGATATTCATCCCGAGGCCCCCAGAGATTATTCAGTGCTCATAAAGCGATCCAAGACATGTGAAGAGATGATCCCAAGGTTTCCACAATCCCGGACCAGGCTGTAGCAACTGCTGTGGTGGTCATGGTGGAGTAGAGAGCATGCGTCTGATTTCTGTGAGACTCCAGGGACAGACAAGTCTTCGCAATTCAACCTAGGAGAGAAAAGAGGGCTATAAGGATTGTTAATGTGAAGCAAGAAAATAGAGGGATGGGCGGTGGGTTCGAGAGAATGAGAAGAACAGTGCTAGAAAGCTAGTCTGCTTTAAATAAGGTTTAGGAAGAAGGTGATTGGTTAAGGAGGCAAAGTGAAGTGTGGTCCTGCTGCCGAACCTTTGTTAACCACTCAACTCCATTTAATTTGTACAGTATTTACAGTATTTTACAGTGGGTTTTGCATCGTAAAACACTTCTAAACCTTAAATAAATGTTTAAAAGTTATTATTTTATTTCACAAGTTAAGTTTTTAGTTACTACACTCTCAAAATCAATCTGCATAAAACCACAAATGCTTTACAAAATTCTGCAAAGAAATATCAAAAAATGACAGCAGATTCTATCTGGCCGTTTTTATTTGCAAATCTACCTTTGACTATTTCATTTGTTTTCTTATTTCATGTCAGTTGTCATTATCATATTAAATAAATGATTCAAAACTAAACAATGCTTTTTAACCTCTCAAGATGCAGCATTTTGCATGTAGAATAAGATAAAAACACATTTGTATAATATTTTCCCACAATTATGAGATGCATGACCTTTCAATAAGACAGACACTATAACCTAATCTGTCAAATTCTTATTATGTAATGTTGTTTGTATTTAATTTCTGTATTCTGTTTGTCATTTTTATTCGTTATGTTTGTGTACTATTTAAAGTTTCCACTTAATTGATTACCCTATGAATCCTCAATGTGGAGTTGTGAATAAAAGGCCTATAAATCATATTTTTGCAGTTTTTAATGTGATGTGACTGTATGGAAAAGCCTTTTAAAGCTTGCTTTTTGATCGCACAAAATGCACTTACCAAACAAATGGCAATTTCCTTACAATTTCATTATCCAAAGAGTTACACTTCATACTGGCACCGTGACATCAAGCTTAACTGGTAAACTTCCCAGCCATTTGCAGGCTTTTATCATTAGCATATGGCTAATAAATATAAGCGTGTCTCTGTATGGCAGCTGAATTTGTTCCTCTCTGTGTTCGCACGAATTTGTCTGGCTCTTTCAGTTTGAATGGATGGTAAGCCAGGCTGACTTCACACTGCCGAGCTTGATCTGTCACAACAGTGGGAAAACTCTCGTGGAGATCTGAACTGTCATCGCTTAGGGCACCGGCTTGCTTATTTTGAATGAAGAAATGTGAGAGAGCTTGACGGCAAACTGTCATTTGAACAGTGGGGACTCAAATCCAAAATGTCCAGAACAGAATAAATGAGGAAAATATATGAGAAAAGGTGGATGGTGAGGGGGGAGGGGGAAAACACCTCCTGTTACTAGGCTACGGGTCTCTGGAGATGGTGTGATGAGCGCCCGTCACATTGCCACCCTTTGAATAAATACGTTATTAGCATGTGGATTCAATGGGCGTCTCGGTTTCTTCTCATCAGTGACCTCTTATTTTGGACATGTTTTAGACTGACCGTGTGACATAGAAATGCTTCTAGATGCTGATCAGTGTTTAGTGGTCCGATCAGCAATGATCATCATTCTGAATGTACTCGCAATGAGCATGTTTACATGCAGACCAATAACTGGGCCTACTCGGAATCTGCGCCCCAAAAAATTTGCTGTTTTTGTAGCCCTCATTGAGCTTGTAAATGCATGTAAATATAGATTAAAATTTTTTTGTTTTATATCACTTTCAATTATATAATTAAATAATATGCAAATGTTTATATGATTTATGTACAATACAAATTGTAATGTAATATTTTCTGTCTTTTATCAGATATTATATGAGAAACTTTGTTACCAAACAACTGGGTTTTGCATTGTATACTTGTAAACCTTAGCGCTAAAGTTCTTATTATTTTATTTCACATCTTAAGTTTTTTGTTAGGCTACTACTCTCAAAATCAATCTGCATAAAACTACAAATGTTTTACAAAATTCTGCACAAATAGAAAAAAACGATGGCAGATTCTGTCTGGCCTTTTTAATTTGCATATCTAACTTTGATTATTTCATTTGTTTCAGTTGTTATTATCATATTAAATACATGATTAAAACAGAGCAGTGCTTATTATCCTCTGAAGATGCAGCATTTTAGGTGTAGAACTTCTACAGGCACAACATGAAAACACTTTTGTATAATTCTATGTGTTGTATGTGTTTCATGTGTTTAAATCCTTGCCTAAATCCATAGTATCACTCATGTGCACTTAAATAAACCGAAAACTTAATGCATTTATGCTTGGCAACATCAGGATTACAGGCTAAAATCTAGCTGACCTTTATGGCATTTATGACTGTACTCTAATGGAGGAAAATTTAATGTGTTTTCATGTTGAACAGCTTTTTAAGCAGGTAAAAGCAATGTGAAATCAAAGTAAAACTATGTGGTTACAGTTCTTTTTTCTATTACACATGCTTTTTAAAACATGTTTTTGTAAGTTTAGGGAAGGGTTTAGGTCTGTAGATCGCTAGGCCCCACTTTCTCATGGACATGTACAAGACAGATATGTAACATATAACAAAATGTACCCTAAAAATGTATTTTAGATTCACAAAAATGTAGACAGCACTCTTTAATGGATTTGTCTTATGAAATGTGCAAGCAAAAGTTCCCTGAACAATGCATTTTACATTTTGTACATTACATTACACAATATTTACATTTATAGCTCCATCTATCTTGCTATTTACAGTAAATTGTGTGTATATCTTTACTGTAAAATATGCAGTAGCTTGCACCTTCACAATGCACCTTTAAAATACAGTAACATTCTGCATATCTGTCCCACAGTAAAATATAGATCATACTACAGGTACTGTGTAATTCACAAAAATCATTAATATTTTTAATAGACCTGGTCTGATAAAATAACATGAACATGAATAAGACAATGCTCCAATTAAGAAACTATAAGCAGCATTTTTTTTTAATCACCTTAATCCAGCTTAAGTCAGTAATTCATTTTCTTTTCGGCTTTGTCCCTTTACTAATCCAGGGTCGCCACGGCAAAATGAACCGCCAACTTATCCAGCACGTTTTACGCAGCGGACGCCCTTCCAGCCGCAACCCATCTCTGGGAAGCATCCATACACTCACTCACACACTACAGAAAATTTAGCCATCCCAATTCACCTTTACCACATGTCTTTGGACTGTGGGGGAAACCGGAGCACCTGGAGGAAGCCCACGCAGGGAGAACATGCAAACTCCACACAGAAACACCATCTGACCCAGCCGAGGCTCGAACCAGCAACCTCCTTGCTGTGAGGCAACAGCACTACCTACTGCACCACTGCATCACCCACCTAAATTCAAACTTGACGTAAACCCATCAAATTAAACCCATAAATAACTGCACTTGAAGCTTTCGTTAAATTTAAGATTAAACACTTAAAATTGTATATGGTACCATAACAAACGCAAATTTTGGAGCAATAATGGCTGCTGTCATGTGGAGATGTAATTACTGTATGTATGTCATTAATCAACAAATGTACTTTAACATGTAAAACGGGAACATGAAAGGAATATTCTGAACTCTTGTAAACATCTTCATATTTAGAGTAAGATAAATAATTTGATTGCTGATGTCCATGCATACTTAATAATTGTGACCTTCTAGTCAAATTAAGTGGCACAGCTTGGAAAAACCTTTTGATATGCTGTCAATCACAGACTGACAGTGTGTTTGTTATACAAGCAGACTTATGTAGAATCTAAGTGGGCAAAAAAGAGCAGAAAGCTTCCCGCTGGATGCTGGACAGATTCTTTAGGAGGCTGTCGGCAGCACTGGAGCGAGATAAAACAATATCACCTCAGGAGCAGCTTGATAGTCTTTGATGGCTTTAGGACGCCTTACTGAGAAGCACGATATTCAGCGGTTGAGGGTTTTGTTAATGAAAAGGATTTTGCGAATTACACACTTATCCGAATGGAGCGACTTTTCAATTAGGCTGGGATATAGAGACTGCAAATGATGGTCCCTAGAAAAAGAGGAAAGAATTTGAAACCATGCGTGTCTGTGTGTCAATGTGTGTGTGTGTGTGTGCGTGTGTGTGTGTGCGAGACACTATTTTGTGATCCCTAGCAAGAACACACACAAGCTCTGGGTTCAAAAAGTGTAGAAAAGATTGCATTGCAGTCTCTGTTCCACTTGACTCAAGAGACTTGCGTTTGAAATACACACTTTGAGGTAAACATATTGAGTGGTCTGCATGGTCCTGTTTTTGTTGGACAAATTAACTTCAGAAACCCAAGTATATATTTTGGTTTTGATTCTTTGTGTTTTAGAATGATTATATAAACTAATTTTGTTATGGGATGAATTTCAAAAATCCTAATTACGTATTTTCAAATGTCAAGAATACACTTAGTCTTGTCGCCTATCCAAGTTTTAGGAACAACAAATAATAACTTGACTTCTAGTTGATCACTTGGTATCAGAAGTGGCTTATATGAAAGGCTAGATTATGCTTATTTTACCCAAATAAAATAAGATTGATTTTTAATTATTTAATTAGGACAGTAGCTTATAAATAAAGTCATCTGGAATGGCAACGATAGTATTCGTGCAGGACTCCCAGAGTTCATCAAGATTATTTGGATTCATCTTCAATGCCTCCTTCTTCATCTTACCCCAGATATGCTCAATAATATTCATGTCTGGGGACTGGGCTTGCCAATTCTGGATCACCTTGACCTTCTTTGCTTTCAGGAACTTTGATGTGGAGCCTGAAGTCAGTACTGCTATCCTGCTGAAAATTTGCCCTCTTCTGTGGTTTGTAATTTAAAGGGCAGCACTAATGTCTTGATGCCTCAGGCTGTTGATGTTGCCATGCACTCTGCAGATCTTTCGCACACCCCCATACTGAATGTAACACCAAACAATGATTTCTCCTTCACCAAACTTGACTGATTTCAGTGAGAATCTTGGGTCTATGCGGGTTCCAATAGGTCTTCTGCAGTATTTGTGATGATCAGTTGCAGTTCAGCAAATGATTCATCTGGAAAATCTAACTTCTGCCACTTTTCCAAATGATCAACTAGAAGTCAAGTATTTATTTGTTGCTCTTACAACTGGGATCAACAACAAGACTTTTGTCAGGTAGTGAATGCTATTTCAGTTGTTTTAATTTGAAATCTCATGGTTTATTCATGGTGTTACTTGCAAATTTGTACTGTTAAATTAGGTGGCCAAGGTATGGCAAGAACAAATCTCTCTCGCCACTGCATCACCACCATATTTTGGTGCAAAATACTTGAACAAAACTTGACACCATTATGCCAGACAACATTATCCCAATGTACTGTTGTCCAGTTTGCTTTTCTTAGCTGACAAAAGTGTGCTCTGCATGGTTGTGTATGAAAATCCCAGAAAAAGCAGTTTCTGAAATACTCAGTGCAGCCTGTCTGGCACCAGGTATCTTGTTACATTTATTAAAGTCACTTCAGCTGTGTTTAGTTTGTGCCAACAAGCAGTTGAACAGGCCTACCTAATAAAGTGGCCAATGAGAGATTGAGTTTGAATTATTCCATCATGTCAAACATCCTTATTTAATAAACTGTGTGATCCTGAGCTATCAATAAACATCTCTAATCCCCCTGTAAAATACCTGAGAATACATATTAATATGTGCCTTCCTCATTTGCATTGACCTTTACACATGACTTTAGCGGAGGTTAGAAAGCTGGAAAACCATCATATCCACATAGCAAAATTTCTCTGGCCCACAAAATCAGCTTTGGCTTGGCCCACATGCTGCAGTTAATTACGGTACATGATTGGACCAAGTCTGGCTTCCATACGGCCAAACAAGGACCATATCTGGGCCAAGTCTCAGTCAAGTTAAAAACTCATAACTCATGAAGCATTTCGCTTTATGTCTGCACTTTTACTCAAAAATTATTTTATTGTATTTTAAAAGTGGGTCAAGATAGGCCAAACTTACATGGCCCACATATACATTTTTTAACATCTAGGCCAAATATTACATTTGATATCTGGCCCAAGTCTTGTGTGCCACCTAAAGACTGTGCCATCGCTGCCAAACCCAGGCCATGTTTGGCCCACATGCTGCATGCCAGTGCCGGACGAATGCCTGCTGTGCCAGCTTTATGCCAAATCTGGGCCAGAATTCTTACACATCTTAAGTTTGATATTTCCAGGATATTCGAATGCCACAATGATTCCTGTCAAAGAGTAGTATGTTAGAAGCTTTATGTTCTGACATTTATACTGCACCTTAAGTACTTTAACACAAAACAGTGTGGACATAGCTTTTTTTGTGGCTGACCTTATTGCATATGCATTTGTCTGATTTTTCAAATGCAAAATGTATAAAAAAATTACTCAATAATGAGTAATTTAATGTTAATAAATGTAAAACAGTGTCACAATATTACAGTTTTTAGTGTACTTTATGGATCAGCAAAGACACAAATACTGTGTGTGTATACTGTATGTGTGTGTGTATTCACTTCAGAGCTACAGTATATGTATCTATGCACTGTAAAACCCAAAGCGTTACGGTAACTCAAACCATTTGAGAAAACTGATTGCAACAAACCATTTAAGTTCAAAAACTAAACCAAATGAGTACTGTGAACTTAATACATTTGAGTAAACGAAGCAATTTGAGCACAGTAAAACCCAATTAATGTACAGAACTCAAACCAACTGAGTACTGTTATACCTAATAAGTTAAGGCAACCCAACTCATTTGAGGAAACCGATTGCTACAAACCATCTAAGTTAAAAAAAAACTAATATGAGTACTGTGAACTTACTCCATTAAAGTTGAAGTTTCATTAACTCATTACCTTCAACCCTGAGTTCAAAACTCTTGAAATGAATAGAATTAACTTTCAGTAAATTTTGAGTTAATTACACACATTTTATTTGATGAAGTTGACTGTTGGGGTTTACAGTGTGGAAATACATTGGAAAACTATAGAAAATTTGTGAGATCAGTTGAAAATACTCTGTTTCTTTGAATTTATTTATGATTTATAGTTACATAGTACACAAAATATGATTTACATACAGTATACATTTAATACACATCTTTATTTACCTTTATTTTCCCAAAATAGAAGTATGTGAAACATGTAGAGATGAAGCTGCCTTTTCCAAATCTAATTATAAAGTGATGTTTCTGCTTTAGTTAGTTCTTAAAATTAAATAATTTTCCCAGTGGCTGCAATAATTTGTTTTCAAACCCGATTTATTTAAACACACATTAAATAATTAATACATCTGACTCAAGTTAGGTAAAATGATCCAAAACAACTGTTGCAGTGGGTTGCTGAGAGTTAAGTGGAGAACCGTGTGACTGAGTCAGATACCCTTCTAAATAATAGCAAACTACAGAAGAATTAGGCTCTAATTTCAGATAAAGTTCATCAGAAGCCTCAGGACAAAAACAGGAACACTATTAGTGTCACTCACTCACTCACTCACCTTACAAGTATGAATGGCCCGCTCTCAGCAGGCATCGTTGAGGGGATTTTACTTAATTAAAGATTGATCCATCACAGGCCGAGTCTAGAGAGTGGCTTCAAATTCATTTCTAATGACATGCAGAATAGATAACTGGAAATGTAAATCAATACTTTAAACAGAAAAAAAATACAAAACAGATATTTTAAGAGGTCATGATCTAGTTTTTTGTTTATATTGTACTGTTCTCTGAGGTCAGTTACACATATAAAGGTATCAAGATTCTTTTTTACATCAAAAAGCGTCATAATTTTGAAGTGAAAGGTATTTAAAGGGATAGTTCACCCCAAAATGAAAATTCTACCTTTGTTTACTCCCCCTTTACTTGTTCAAAACCTGTTCTAGTTTCTTTCTTCTGTTGAAAACAAAAGAAGATATTTGGTCCAACATTATATTAAGTGGCCTTAATTAATATGTACTAACACCGAAATTAATAATTCGTTACAATGTGCATATTGTGTAAATACATATTTTTACATTGTACTTATGCTTGATTAAATACCTGTATGTAATTACATCTGTAATTAATTTATGTAATTACATTTTTAAATACACTGTTGATGATCCCTTACAGCTTAACCCACCCTTAACCCTACCCATACCACCAAACCTGTCCAGAACCATTCCTATATCCCAACACAAGAACACCATAAGTGTTCTCAAATACATTATGAACAGAGTAAGTACATTGTATTTATTTTATTTTATTTTTTTTGATGCAGGTACATGGTAGTTAAGGACACTTAATATAAAGCGGGACCCAATAGGTTATAGAATGGTTTCTGGTACCCGTTTACTGTATTTTTTCTTACTGTGGAAGTTGGGTGCCAGCAACCAGCATTCTTCAAAATATCTTCTTTTGTAGTCAACAGAAAACTCATAAAAGTTTAGAACCACATGAAAGGGGAGTAAATGATAAGGTAATTTAAATTTTTGGGTGAAGTACAGCTTTAAATCCTGTTTTGACCATAAGTCTCAACTGAACAGTGTGAACAGACATGCTGATTGCAGACTTGGAAGTAAATGCCTAATGGTATGATTGGATCACAGTTTTGCATGTTTAACATTTTCTTTGAAGTTATAAAGAACAGCTGTGTAAACGTCTGCATGTTTCATATCTCTGCCTGTTATTACATCCTCCAGAGATGTAATAAAAAAAAAAAAAGATTTACTTAAGATTTACTTAAAAAAATCCTTGTAACAATTTGCACAAGCAAATTTCAAGTGCATTTTACAGTCTTATATCAGGTACAATTAACTTGTCAATATCATGTAAAATTTGCTTAATTTATTTAGGAGTGTTAGGTTAAACATTAGTAAATCAAAGTAAAAGTTAATTGATTATCATTACTTTTGAGTCTTTATTTATTTTTTTACATGAACCAAGTAATGTCATTTTCTTGTTTAAGCAGAAGAAACATTCCTTTATTAATTGAAATAAATATTATTAGTAAAATATAAATATTTTTCCTTCACGCCCCATACAAAGGGACAGCGCATCAGACCACGACAGCTGGATTAGTTCAATAAGGCGCTGTACTTTTTGCGGTTGGGTCTGTTTTAGTTCTGATCATGTTCTCACCACAAACAAACCGATCCAGAGTTTGTTTGAAAGATAACCTAGACCACCTTTTTTCAAGGAGGTCTCAGTATGCTTTTTTGGTCCACTTTTGGTGCACACTCGAGTGTCATTGCTACATTCATACTTGCCCAAATGAGCCACACCAAAAGAGAAAGACTCTAGTGCGATTTAACCGAACTAAATAAGGCAGCTGTGAAAACACCCTAAATAAAACTCAAACAGGTTTAGAACTAGTAAAGATTCAGTTAATGATGACAGAATTATCGGTTTTGATTGAACTATTCCTTTAAAAAGAGTTCCAGTTAGCATGCTTGAGATATTGCTATCATTTCAAATACTTCAAAGATCACGCAAACATTGCCGTCATGTCTCTGTGAAAGGCACAAAAATGGTTTTACTGCAAAAAGGGGTTTTAGATGCTACAATTTGCAAGCACTAAATCCAAACCGGAAAAAAAAATCCTGTTACCAGAGTGAAACCTTTGATTCTCTTCCCCATTAAATGGATGGCAAATTCAGGTGTGATGGCAAGATAAGCCTTTGTCATGAGCGGGGGTAATATGAGGTGTCTGTATGGAGGAGGCTTTATTTCCAGTGTTTGGAATTCTGGTGGAGCGAGTGGGTGGAGACAGAAGATGAAACATATTTCCCTCTGTCTGGAGCTCAATATGAGACACGAGTGAGCAGCTAATAAAATTCACTCCAAGCACAGCCAGGGGAGAGACCAGCAATTGTATTAAGGCAGTTTTCAATTTCTATTTCCAAACACATTCGCAGAATTTTCCCTCCAACAGTACAAGACCAACAGTATTTTCCAATTCGTATAATTTAAAGTCAGCTTAAGAGGAAATGGCAATCTAGCAGTGCATTTAAAAATAATAAGAGAAAAAAAAAAAGAAAAAATAATGGATTTATACTGCTGTATGCTTTAACAAAGAAGGGGTCAATTTACTGGTGGCAGATAAGAGTAGAGAATCCTGTAGGTTTCTGAATGGCTCGTCTGTTTCTGGGGTTCATGATTGACAACTCAACAAAACAACTAGATTTGTTCCGTTTCAAGGGTCCAGATAATTACTCCTCGCCATGAGCAGCTGGAATTTAAATAGGGCTGAAAAATCAAACTCATGCTTCATTTCTTGTAAATTTTGTAAAAATGTCTTGTCAACATCATTTCCTCCTTCAGACTGCTACGAAAAAGTACTTTTTCAAGACCAAGGTTGTCTCTTGGTTCTCAGTAATTGATTGTGCACTCAAAATATCAGAAAATGTTTGTTACTGTCACAAACTGCAAGAGCTGTGAAGACCATTGACAGCATGAACATTTAAAACCGGGAGCACTCTGGTAATTGATCACTGCTGATTAAGTACCAAGAGAACAGTCCCTGCGACGAGGATTCTGTCGTCATTTTCTCACCCTCATGCCCTTTAAAGTCTACATGAAATCTAAATTTACAATGTTTATTTTGCTAGCGCACAGCTTTAAGGTGTCTAAGCATTTTATTATTTTTAACCCTTTAGGGGGCATCATAATTGTTTGTTTGACATTAAGTCCATGAGTTGAGGCAATGAGGTAAGCAAAATAATTTTGTTTTAGCTTTGAAATTATTCTAATGCTAAAATATTGGCAGATTATTTAGCTTGCTTTAAGGAAAACTCACTTAATTTTGACTTATCATTTCTGAAGACAAAACTGTTTGCTTGTCTAGAAAATGCTTCATGATTTAAGAATTTTAGTATTAGAATTTTATTTGAAGTAGAATCAAGACAAAAACTCTAAGAAAAGCATTTTGTTGTTGTTGTTGTTGCAGTGAATCAGTGGCGGTTCTAGGGGGCCAGTGCCCCCTTGTCAACAAGCTTGGCAACCCTAAAATTGGATGCGTATCGCACCAACAATTTTGGCTGCAATGCCCAATTTTTCCACGATGCATGATTTTTTAAATAAGAGTCTGCATAAGGCGATTGGTGCAAGTTTGTCAAGATAAAATTGTTTAACACCTTAATATTTTAATAAAGAAAGTAGTTAAAGTTTGCATAAGCAACGATTGATCTTATCCACCGATATATATACTTATATATACTTTAAAAACTGAGACGTACTGTGACTCCAGAAGAATTATTTTTGATTTATAGGAAATACTGTGGAAAATTTCCTTGGTTTGTCAAAAATCACTTGGGAAATATTATTTTAAATTACAGGAGGGCAAAAAAAATGTACTTCAACTGCATATGTTAAAGTTTACAGATGCGAAAATGTGCCTTGATGTAGTTGAATGTTAAAAATGTGTTGTCCACTACAATACAAAGTTACTAGTCAAATAAATAACCATGGAAGATTGAGTTTGTTATTTCATTAGCTTGTTTTTGAAAACTGCAGAGTGATGCATGTTACCCCCAGTTATTCTGGTCTAGAACCGCCACTGCTGTGAATAAAGTTAAAAACCAATAACTGGGTTGAATATTGAATGCATTTATAAACTTCATACTTTAAATGTAAAAGTTTTTGTGTCACTTTGGCAGTTGAAAAATCTGCCGCAGTACTTTCAAAAGAATACATTTTTCTGTTTTTACAGTGTTTATTTGTCAGACCTTGGTCACTATGAACTGTCATTAGAGGGCCAGACTTGCGTAATGATCTCTAGTTTTGTGTTTCACAGAAAAATATAACAGTAAATGGGTTTGGAATGACATATGCGTTAGTAAAGAACAGCGCACAAAACAAAAAACACCTTGACAAATGTGGCATATTTCATATCAATACATTTAATTGAGCATACATTGAATTATAAAGAAAACTAACCCATTTTAAAGTTTTGCTGAGGATGATGAATGGCCGTGAAGATAAAATGTATTGTGCAATTAGAAGGTACATAGGTACAGACGATCTGTGACTTCTTTAGGGTGAATAGAATCATAATCGAGTAACGCCAGGGGAAGAGGATCCAATGAAAGCCAACACTTCACTCCTGTCAAACAGACTAACAATGAAGTGCATGTTGTGCTGGTAAGTGAGGAAAGGAAAAGCTAATGGAGCCCAGAGGGCTGGAGAGTGTTTTTCAGAGAGTGAGGTAATGACTGTAACCTCTGCTGCCGTCCGCCTGCCAGATCAGGCTGAAAAACCACTCAAACCAACTGAAGGAGAACCTGCCAGCCTATTGGACTGCAGACAGCAGGACAGGCAAGGCTCATGAAATGCTTTATGCTTTATGTATGTGTGTGAAATGAAGTGCAAAGAGAGAGAAAATGACAGAGAAAAAGAGAAATGGTGACAATGATTAAAGTTCATTAAAGGGATAGTTCACCCAATAATAAATGTGGTACATTTAGTTTTTTTTTTTTAAATTTTAAAAACCTGACATTGAAAGAAATAAGAATCAAAGTATAATGTTGTTAAAATACATATATTAACTTTTGCAACATCTTTTTTTCAGAGCTTTTGTGTTAAAAACACACTTGAGGTTTTACTTAGCATGGATAGCTAAACAAGCCTACTTGATGGTTAAACAAAAATAAAAAATGCAAGAGTTTCTGCTTACATAAAAATGTCTTAGAGCCTGACTATTCTTTTGTGACAGAAAGTGTGTTCATTTACAATAAATAGTTTATAGTGACTCAATAAACTAGGTATCACCATAAACCCCAATATAAATTTTTTGCTGGTTGACGTTTTATGAATCTTAATATGAATCACCAAAAAAAAAAAATTCTGAAGAAAACAGAAATTTCAACAACCTGAGGAGAAATAAATCAACCCAAATTAAATTATTCTGAGGCAACTAACCCTTAATCTAAATAAACAAACATAAGATTTAAAAGTTAAACAAGATCTGTTTCTCAAGATGTGTTCTACAGCGATCTTTCGTCCTCGTGTTCTCGTGTGAGTTCTTCATTAACTGCCAAAGTTCATTTCCAAATCTCAAGACCTTAAGAACTGAGGATGCATGAAAGTTCCCGCATGTGTTCTTGATATCGAGGAAGCGTCGATGCAGACTTGAGCACAAAGCTCACTCGAGAAGTCCCAGAAGTCATTGCTGCTGAATAAAGGAGGTGGGAAGCACAGCATTTTATATAGATTTATTAATAAAGTTCAGCGATATAAATTATTTGTTCCAGGAGTTTCCCTAAATGAGACGATGAAAGCAAACATTACCGTGAAAATCTTTGTAAAGGCATAAACACATTAAGGGTGTTTATTTGCTGAAATTCGTTTTATTTGTATTGTGCAATGTATATTTGTAATGTCTTTATGCATAGTATATGTTGTGAAAAGGGGAAAATAATAAATCGTTGTATGAATGCTGTAATGTTTAAAAGTTTTTCCATTAAAAATGTGTGAAGGTCATGTGACTGTCAGGAAGAACACAGCATCTCATTTCTTTCAGGACGCCTTTTGTATTCTCGCGGTCTCCCGAGTTTGTTTTTCTGAAGTAACTTGGCAAGACCAGTCTCGAGAACACGAGTCCATTCTCAGTGTTTTTGTAATTAAGAAACAGCCATGAACTTTCATGCACGTTATACAAGAACTGAAGAAAAAAGTCATCTCAAAAACCTGAGGATGAATAAATTAACCCCAAATTTAAATTATTTTGGATGAAATATCCCTTCAAATGCAAATCTAAATGAACAAACACGAGGTTCAAAAAGTTATACAAGAGCATTCAGGAAATAGAAACGTGTAATGATTATTGTTAATACATTTGAAGGCTTTGAAGAACCAATGTACTGTAGTGCTAATGATGCTCACTCCAAAGTTAATTATCTGCTAGGTCTTTTAAAAAGGTCATGATAACTCATTAAAAAGTGTACACGGTTCATTTAGTCTGATGATTCACACTAGAACTGGTGCTAAAAAAGTGTACATAATAATCTGAGAACACGAGTTGAGTCTCCTCACGGTTCAAAGATCTTCTCAAAAGACTGCTCAGTGGAGAGGTGCCACATAAATGTGATTTCTCCTAAAGGGATGATCTCAAAATAGCAGGCGCTTTCAGATATTGTTGATACTGTCGACTCTGTAGTTTTATGATTGCACTAGGTATAAACCTGGGTCTGTATTCACAAAACATTTTAAGAGCTCTCCTAAATAGCAGGAAAGATTTTTAGTGAAGGACTTTCTCTTACAACGTATTCACTAAACTGCTGAGTCAAACTTTTACCAAAGGAATAGTGAAAAAAGTTTTAAAGCAACAGCTGACACAAAAATAAAACATCTACCATCATTTACTCATCCTCCACTTGTTCCAAACCTGTCTGAGTTTCCACACAATCAATTTATGTTGGGACAACATGAAAGGATTTACCTAGCAAACAATTATGTGTTAACTGACGTCTAATAGACATCTAAATGTAGACAGCTTGGATAAAACAAGGCTAAACTTAGCTGTCAGTAAAAATCTAATAGACATCTAGGAATAGCCCAAAAAAAAATTTTACACTGTAAAAAATGCTGGATTTCACACAATTCCTTAATGCTGTCCCAACACAAATCAATTCCTCAACACAAATCAATCACAAAAAAAAGTTGGGTTCTACACAATCAATTTATGTTGGGACAACATGAAGTGATTAAGTTAACTAAATAGTTTTTTTTTGTTTTTTGTTTTTTACAATTTTTTTACAAAGTGGATTGAACAATTAGGTTGTCCCCCTAAAAATCTCAAGAACTGTGTTAATTCATGAGTCATTTTCATTCGCTTATCCGGGGCCGGGTCGCAGGGGCAGCAGTCTTCGGAGAGAGCTCCAGGCTTCCCTCTCCCCAGACACACATGTCTCCAGGCTAGCTGAGATATGTAGTCCCCGACTTCCCCGAAGCCTCCTCTCGGTGGAACATGCCTGGAACACCACCCTAGGTAGGCATCCTAGAGGCAAACAGATGCCCGAGCCACCTCAGCTGACTTCTCTCGATGTAAAGGAGCAGCGGCTCTACTCTGAGCTCATCCCGAGTGTCAGAGCTCCTCCTATCCATAAGAGTGCGCCCTGCCACCCTACGAAGGAAACTAATTTAAGCCGTTTGTATCCAAGATCTTGTCCTTTCGGTCATGACCCAAAGCTCATGACCATATGTGAGAGTAGGAATGTAGATTGACCGGTAAATCAAGAGCTTTGCCTTTCGGCTCAGCTCCTTCTTTATCACAACGGACCAGTACATTGACTGGATTACTCCTGCCGCTGCACCGATCCGCCTGTCAATCTCATGTTCCATCCATCCCACACTCGTGAACAAAACCACAAGATACTTGAATTCTTCCACTTGGGGTAAGGACATTCCTCCAACCTGGAGATGGCAAACCACCTTTTTCCGGCGGAGCACCATGGCCTCGGACTTGGAGGTGCTGATTCTCATCCCAGCCGTGTCACATTCAGCAGCAAACTGCTCCAGTGCTTGCTGAAGGTCCATGTTCGATGAAGCCAACAAAACAACATCCTCTGCAAATAACAGAGATGAAATTCTGTGGTCCCCGAACTGGACCCCCTCCAGCCCAAGGCTGTGCTTTGAAATCCTGTCCATAAAAATTATGAACAGAATTGGTGACAAAGGGCAGCCCTGCCGGAGCCCAACATGCCCTGGAAACAAGTCTGACTTATTGCTGCCAATGCGAACCAAACTTCTACTCTGTTCATACAGGGATGAGACAGCCCTTAACAAGCACCTCTGACCCCATACAACCCACAGCACCCTCCACAGAATGCTACGAGGGACAAGGCGAATGCCTTCTCCAAGACTACGAAACACATGTGGACTGGTTGGGCATACTCCCATGAACCCTCGAGCACCCTGGTGAGGGTATAGAGCTGGTCCAGTGTGCCACGGCCCGGACGAAAACCTGCATTGTTCCTCATGGATCCTAGGTTCAACCATCGGCAGAATCCTCCTCTCCAGTACTCTGGCATAGACTTTCCCAGGGAGGCTGAGGAGTGTGATCCCCCTATAGTTGAAGCACACCCTCCAGTCACCTTTCTTAAAAATGGTGGCTAAGTTGGGAAGCTATAAGCAAGCCCACACCAGCCCGCAGCCTCTCACCATGGGCAACTCCAGAGTAGAAGAAAGTCCAGCCCTTCTCAAGAAGTTGTGCGTGGAGGTGAGCCCAACTACCTCTAGTTGGTACCATTACACCTACCGCACAAGCTCGGGCTCCTTCCCTCCCAGTGAGGTGACATTCCTCATAATTTGAACAAGAAGCATAAATTATTTAGTTATTATTACTTATTTAAACATTAAGTGATAATTTATATTTTTAGTGTACTGTTGAAAACAAATTCTGAAGATTGTTGGGGAACAAAGACAGCCATTGGCTTCCATCTTGTTTTGTGTTCAACAGAAGAAAAAAATTCATAAACCTTTAGAGCCACTTGAGTCTGAGCGAACACTGTAAAAATGCTGGGTTCTACACAATCGATTTGTGTTTGGACAACATAAAGGAGTTAAGCTAGCTTATCACTTTTTACAAATTTAAGTCATTTCTGCTCATTTTAAATAAATAGTTTAAACTAACCACACTTTTTTGAGTGAATGGGAAATTTTCATTTTTGGGTACCTTGTCACCATGGATGATCTCAGAATGTGTTTTAACCAGCCACACAGTCATTGGATGATAGGTTAGGGCTCTCTGCCAGAGCTTTAGTCATAAAAATATTATAAAACATGATATTATGTATAGTAATATTTAAATAAAAGTTTCAAAATAAAATGTTCCCACATTCAAATAAAGACTTTAATAAAATACAGGCAAAGTGTCACTAATTAAACAAGTATATGTTCAGCTCATTGTCAGCCTCTTAAGAGCCAGTGCTTCTCGTAAACAATTAATCTACTGTATATGCATATAAAACGCTTATTTAACGATTCTGAATAATTGAATAATTATGGCTGATAATATGACATGCAAGCATTATTTCAAATTGGTGAAGTTCTACAACAGTCATAATATAAAGATTGATTAAGATTAAGCCAATACCTTTTTAAAAGCTAATTATCATAAAATGTTTGTAAAATGTTATTAAAAAAATTGCAATAGTTTGTGTTTTGGTCTTAGTGACTTGGGAATCCTACTCCAAACCTGTCAAATATTTTGGAGCCAATGTTAAAATGTGTTGTGAAAAAGTCTTAGGGCAAAAATTGTTTCCTAAATTAAGGACTTTATTTATTTATAAATAATTTTCACTAAATTTTGGTAACAACCAAAAAAAATCCATATGTGCAAAGAAAACAAATCTAAGTTTATAAATCAAGTTATGCATAATAAAATAAAATGCCGCAGGGAAAAAGTATTGAACACATGAAGAAAGGGAGGTGTAGAAAGGCAGTGAAAGCCCAGACAGCAGCTGAAATCTCTCAGTATTTCTTTAGCAACCCTCTGCCCATCGTTATTGTAAATAAATATCAGCTGCTTTAGTGCAACATCTACATTTGCAGGATGATGAAGATGAAACCAGGCCATATAGCCAAGGAAACTCTCAAATGTTTTCAGAGAAAGAAAATCAAGCTGTACTTGAAATCACACCTGACTACACAAAATAAAAATCCGTTTGGATAGATGAACTCCACAGAACCATTAAGATTTTCCTAGGAATGTGACGTGAAGTGTTCAATACTTATTTTCTCCACTATATATATTTGTTTATTAATTTGTTTGCTAGTTTGTTTTTTCTTTCATTCATTTTTATTTCATTCATTCATTTATTTATTTGTGATCCATTATTATTTTCTCCCAAACTGTCAAGATTTAAGATGCTGCATGATTATGGCCACTAATTGTGTTTGTTCAACCAAAGGACAGGTTTATATTGTACTAAGACTTGCAAACATTACAAAATAAAGATATACAGTAGGCCTTATCATGTGGCTTTGCTGCATCAGAGGGTCTGGAAATGCAGTCCTATTGTGTAATTGAGTAGCAAGGGCTGGAATCAGAGCGGAGTGATGTTTTTGAGAGGTATAGCAATTAAGATAAGACTGCACTGTGAGATTTAATCAACCAAGCCACTCGGAGCTGTTTAATAAAAGTGTGTGCCATTTATAGAACATTTGTAGAGCTTGCTTGATTTAAAAAAAATGCATGTAGATTGTTTATCACTGCACTAATAAGATATAGTTACGTTTATTTTAGTCTCACAGATGCACATATGTTCATAAATCATGTCTTGAACACCAGTGGGAACCTATTTGTTTTATAAAGAATACTGAGAATACTGTATTTGCACACATACAATTATTTGCACACATACAATGTTATGTATGTCTGCCTGGTTCCTTGTTGTGTCACATTTAGTTTGGTATTACACGGTACACCATTATTTATCTTTAAAATGTGAACATTAAATATCTTTATATCTTCAAAAAAGAACTGTGACATTTGAGGAATAGAGGAATAGAATTAGAGTCGTTTGCATTACTAGATGTTGCTTTCAGTTATATAATTTTTTGTGTAAGAATACAGTAGGAATTTTCTAAATGTTTACTTCAATCCCTGTGCTACTGTTGGTAGACTAAATTGTAGTACATGACAGAAATTGTGATTAAAACTTAATCTAAATGACTTATGTAGTTATGTATTCTGACTACTTTTGGATAACTTTTAGATTACTTTGATACTTTTGGTAAAGTGACAGAAGGTAGATTTTTCTGATGGATCATCTGTTGAACTGCATCCCAGTTATCACAAATAGTGCAGAAGAGCTATTGAAATCCACACGGACCGAATTTTTTTTAAATAGAAATCAGTCAAGTTTGGTGAAGGAAAAGCCATGGTTTGGGGTTACATTCAGTATGGGGGCATGCGAGGGATCTGCAGAGTGGATGGCAACATCAACAGCCTGAGGGATCAAGACATTTGTGTTACCCATTACATTACAAACCACATGGAGATGGCAAATTCTTCAACAGGAGAGCACTCCTCAGCCTTCAGCCTCCACATCAAAGTTCCTAAAGCATAGAAGGTTAAAGTGCTCCAGGATTGGCCAGCTCAGTCACCAGGAATGAACATTATTGAGCATGTCTGGGAAAGGATCATTCAGTCATCCAAATGATCAACCCGAAGTCAAATATTTTTTGCTGTTGGTTAAAAAATCTTTTTTTTTTTAATAAAAGTCTTTTTTTTTTACTTCAAATTGCCCCATAATAAAAGCATTTAGATTTTTTTGGTAAATCCATATTTGAAAACACATAGAATTATAATGAGAATTATATTATGAATACTTGACTTATGTTGCTAATTTGTAATCGTGTAATATATAAAAAAATAACTAATTGAATCACTTTGCAATGTTTCCAAACACATTAAATTTGAGGAAAGGTCAGTTGGTATGCAAGTCTGGAATAAAGGAAAAACCTTGTTTTGTTTTCTGAAAATAATAGATTGAATTAATTATTCAATGACAGAATAAGTAACCTAAACCATGTCCTCCAGAAAAAAATAACTGAAAAAGTTTCACAACTTACAACATGCGAACAAAGGCACAGTTTAATTGCCTGAAACATCAGCAGTTAGAAACTTAAAAGAAAACTGTGCAAAGTAAACTAAGGAGATGTCAATTCTAAACTATAATGCATTTTAATTGCTTTCTCTTCCTTTTTGTGATTGTCTTACTGCACTCATATGCTTGGCAGTTTTAAGCAGAAACATGAATTGACAATGAAATTGCTTCCCGTTTTTTTCTCTCTGAACACATTAGGACCACTTTAGCTGTTTTTATTGCTGTTGGTTTCCTGTTTGCCATGTTGATTGTGGTGTGGAGAAATGGGGACACTTTTTTCTCCCTCTAATGTGGTTGGATGCAAATGCAAACAAATCTGTTTCGACACAAGACCATTCCAAACCACAAAGACAAAACCATTATTGTCATGAACAATGGAGCGCTGATATGTTTGAAAGCGTTTTTCTGAGTAATGTGATCTACATGCTGTACAACGACATGCGGTTTACCGTAATCAATACACTTCAGAGCTTGAGGAAAATGACCAGTGATGGAGCATTTTTCTGTGCTTTTAATGGTGGGTGGAGCATTTAGCTCATTTACAGGGTTTGTTCTTCAAAAATAAAAATTTAGGCATCATTCATTCAACCTCATGTTTATGCAAGATCATTTACCTTCGGAACACAAATGAAAATGATTGTTCTTTTAAAATCTGAGAGATTTCTGTTGCTATTCTAAAGTCTGTTCACATTCTGATGCTTCAAAATTGCACATAAAAAAATACATTATTTAAATAAAAAATAAAATAGAAAAAGGGTATTCAATTGTTCTTGATGAGACTTTATTTGAGGAACAATTTTTTTAGTCTTTATTTTACATTTATACAACAGCTATTCTGATTCTTGTATATGATTGGCTGAAATGTCCAAACCCAATTAGAAAATAACAAATACTACTGCATTTGCATCATGGATTGTAGTTTCAAGACATTTTTAATCAAGAGTGAAATTGTCTAGACTTTAAATATGTCATTTATTAATAAAGACTAAGCCTGTTAAAATATTGATTAATGATTAATGCTCATGAACTTACAGATAACATCCTTAACTTGGACGGCGCTTTTGAAACCTACTTCAGAAATACATCAATGTATGTCTTTGGTGAAACATGATGATCAAATATCATTGTCAAAAAGTCAGTTTAGTCTAATTACCGTAATTATTTATTTTCTAGAGAATATAAATATTATATATATATATATATATATATATATATATATATATATATATATATATATATATATATATATATATATATATATATATATATATATATATATATATATTCTGATATAATTTATTTGTTGTATCTGTGAACTCTCTGTCCCTTATATTATGCTTTTTATAACTTTTAAGATACCAATGAATATTATTGTATTAAAGTTTATTTCTTTTTCTATTTTTTGTTTATTTGTATGAAATACTGGTTTGTTTGTTTTTTTAGTAGTTTTCTTTGAGGCAGTTTGTTATTTCTCTAAGTTGGTTTAAATTCTAGATTCTTAATCAGCCGCTTGACCTGTTTAAGCTTCTTTTCCAAATAGCCAATCACTGTAGCCCAGTAATAGGCACTCATTTATAAAGGCTTGCATTCATGCACAGTAGACTGAGGAACCTTGGAGCTGCTTTGATTGTAGGTGTGAGTGTACTGTATATTTTTCAGGATTTAATTCCTCAGTCATGCTTAATTGATGCATGCGATCCAATGAAATTTATTTGTACATAAATACAGATGTACAGATGTCACATGGTACATTCAAAATTCCACAAGAACCAATGAGTTTGTTCTTGGTAAAAAAAAAAAAAAAAATCATGTTTCCTCCTGTTTGTGTGAATAAACTGTAAAAAGCAATAAGTTTGAAGATTGAATTAAAAATGACAAGTTGACTTTACTCTAAAAAAACTTCGTAACTCAGAACTGTTGACTTAACTTGTATAATTATGTCCATAATTCATTTGCGTCATGATTTTCAAGCCCAATTAAAATCACCATGCTCTTCCAGGTTTGGTGCTGTGACCAAATGTCTTTAACTGACAAAACACAAAAATGGTTTACTAATTTCTTTATGAAATATACAGCAGGAGATATTTAGTAATGAAATATTTATTAAATCATTGAGTGTTATTTGTTTTAATTGTAAGTCAATAGATTTACAAAATAAACTAAAATCTAACTAATCACATTGAAGGCAACAGGTGTACTCCCTTTTAAAAAGAAAATCAATTAATCGCTATTTTGTATATAGCGTAAAAGCCTAAAGGAAATCTGTTCATGAAGCAGATGCAATCATGTCAAGATCATGTTGATATCTGCAACTCTCACATGGTTGCTCACTGAAGCTAAGCAGGGCTGGTCAGTACCTGGATAGGAGACCACATGGCTTGGTAGATGCTGGAAGTGGTGTTAGTGAGACCAGCAGGGGGTGCTCAACCTGTGGTCTGTGTGAGTCCTAATACCCCAGTATAGTGAAGAGGACTCTATACTGCTCAGTGGGAACTGTCTTTTGAGATGTTAAGAGATGTTAAACTGAGGTCCTGACTCTTTGTGGTCGTTAAATATCCCAGGATGTCCTTTGAAAAATCAGCTGGTGCAATATGGCTGGTGTCACGTCATCCAAGTGGATGCTGCACACTGGTGGTGGATGAGGAGATTCCCCCAATGTGTAAAGCGCTTTAAGTGTCTAGAAAAGAAAAGTGTTATATAAATGTAAGGTATTATTATTATTATTATTATTATTATTATTATTATTATTATTATTATTATGGCAAACTGATTTCTAATGGAAGCATATAAATCTGTGTTTGGAAAAATGTACGCAATTCTTATGGATTGATTGAATGGTTGAAAAAAATTATGACTTTTTTAATTTTGTGGTGAACAAACCCATTAATTGATTTCATTTTATAAATATGACAAACACATAAGATACTACTATATACAACCATATAAGTGATTGGACCATAATACGACCACAATTGGAGTTCAGCCTGACCCATCTACTGTAAATCTCCTCTAATGATACAGTATTTATGACCTCAGAAAGCCTAAGGGAATGCCATACAAGCTTTGCTACAGTAAATTGAACAGACGATCAAAGCGAAGTGTAGGCTTGATTATATTCCCCAGGTGGTCATCATCGCCCCTTCAAATTACTGTCCAACATACTGACATCTCGCAGATATTTATAGGTCTGTGTGAAGAGTGTCTGTCTAAGCCTGGCTGAAGCCACGCACAAACATTCTCCCTTTGAGCTAACATTCATTATCATGCAGTGACACTTGTGTCCAATACGCCTACATCATTACTTTCAAAAAAACTACACGAATAGCAGAACTAATGATTAAGATCAGAAAGCAGGACTGTGTAATTTTAAGTGACTGGTTTGCAGCTGTGTTGTGTTCAGTAAAATCATAAAAACCCTCTTTCTGGTGGAAGACTGGACTTTGGAAAGCCTGCGGTTTGGTAATCAGCGGAAAATGATTGTATTTCCCACTGTGAGATGTTTTTAGTGTGTTATTGTTGCTGTTACATACATTGTGTGCCGACGGGCAAGAAGGAAAACTCTGTTATCACTTTGGAACAGCAGCTGCTGCGGCACAGGCATAATTTAGGATGTAAACTCAAATGGAGTCCTTGAGATTAGACACAAATGAATCATGTGGATAATTGATTTTCTGATTAGCGGTAATGTACACAGCAGCAGGTGCCAAATGTTGCTGCTGGCAGCGGTGTAATTAAATATAGAAAAGTCAGTGCAAATGAGGCTCATTAATTTTTAAACACAGACAAAATAAAAAACTATCATGAAACGTTGAAATTCAAGAAACGCAGAATGTGATATATGGATTTTGAAGTCAAACTAAATATATTAATTATTTAAAAACAGCTAAATCTAAATTAATGGCAAAAGAAAAAATCATTCTGTAAAAGTATTTCATCCAAGCAATGTTCGTTCATAATTTGTTTTATAAAAAATAACAATGTTAACAATAAAGTTTGTAATTAAAAAGCATACTAAATTTAGATTTGGTTAAATTTATCATTAATGTATTAAAAACTGATCAAATTTGTTGTTTTTAAAAACCCTATGAAATCAGGTTTACTTTATTCATCAAATTCTGTTTAATTTTGAAAGTGCAAAAACTATTTTGTAATAAATATTTCCTAAAAATTTTGTTTTAATTATTATTAAGGTTTTATTAGTACTTTGAGAAATGCGTTCTTCTGTAAAATAGAACAACATTTCCACATAATACATGAATGAATTTTCTATATCAATTTTTCAAGTTAAAATGAAATTTTGTTTTGACTATTTATTCTCAGGATTCTGCCTCTTCAGTCTTGTTGATTCGGTAACACTTTATTTTGTATGGTCTGTTTGTTGAATTTAAGTTACATTGCAACTAATTGTCCTTAGATTAT
The DNA here is from genome assembly GCF_903798145.1 of Danio aesculapii. Classification (NCBI taxonomy): domain Eukaryota; kingdom Metazoa; phylum Chordata; class Actinopteri; order Cypriniformes; family Danionidae; genus Danio; species Danio aesculapii. The sequence goes on from NC_079444.1 coordinate 25,875,249, forward strand.
AAGTAGACTGTTATATTAGGGTTGGTGTTAGTGTACATGTACTTGCAATGCTTTTTAAAGACAGTTAAATGTCTGTTGAAGGAGCAGTATCATCAGATATTAAGCAGACAGTCTACTAATACTAAAAAGGATAATCAAAATAAAGTGTTACCATTAATTCTTGTTTTAGTGGCAGAGTCCAGACACTACTCCTGTCTTGTCTTGTATGTCATGCTCAGCTCGAGTGTTCAAAAGACCCACTGCCCCACTGACAAAGTCCAGAATTTGACCTTTATATGTGCTCGTTTGTCCAATTTTTGAATGCTATGCCATCAAAAATTGTTAAATTACCAATAGAAGAAGACTTTAAGACAAATTTAATTTTTAGTTATTCAAATGGACAAATTCTGACTGAGGAAAATTGAATGAGATGGCCATACAGCTGATTCTATCCATGCCTTCAGCATTGTATTGATCCTTTGCATCCTTTAAGGAAAACAAACGTCAAATGGCTAATATTTGTTTCTTATTAAACTAAGTTTGGAATTTCTCGCTCTAACAGAGATAAAAAAATGGCCCACTTCACCTTTAGGGAGAAAAGCATTTAAATGTCACAATGTGTAGCAATTGACGAGCTTCAGACCAACCGCAGTGCAATAACAGCTCCATGTGGCTTCAGAGTCCAGAGTCGAAAATCTATTTCCTGTCTACAGGTGTGCTTTATTGTCAATCAATAACCGCTCTGAAGTGATTTCCCTCCGCAATGGTACAAAAATATCCAGATGATTCACTTTTGCTTCTGTGAAGTGGAAATTCAGCTGCCTCTCAGCATGAGGCTGTTCTAATTTTAGCACCTCTCTGTCTCGCAGCCTTTTCTCACTCTCTGTCTCCGTCTTTCTGCTTCTGTATGTGACATTCGCTCTCCATGTGAGGTGAACATGCAATCAGCCGCTGGGGTTTTAGAATAAATCATTTATCACATTTAACATAATTTTTTTAAGGTTATAAGGTCAATCTAGAAACAGGTCTTTTGTCAAGAAAAAAAAGAAAGAAAATCATTTAGAAAGCAGTATGTTATCAGTTGGTGGAGCTCAGTAGAGCCCACAGGTGTTGCCAAAGGGAGAGATCAATGGCTTGGAACAGGTGCTGTTTTAGCCAACATTGTGCTTGAGAGAAAAAGAGAAAGGCTGGGTTTTATGCACATCGATGAAGCTTGAAAACTTAACCCCCAACACCAGCATGATATGGCCCTCATATTTCTCTTACTATCTCCTCTACATGAGTACTAATGCTTCCATGTGCTCATAACACTTCCTTCCTCCAGTGTCTCAACAGTTCTATATGAAATGCTCTCATATTGTAATGATGTATGTTGCCATATACTGATTCTGCATGCATTATGAAAACCAGCATGTTAAGCTATTTGCTAAAACCCGGTTAAACCAGAAGTCTTGCGTTAAAGGTGTACCAAGCCAATTTTGACGAATTATGTTGCTATTTGAAATCCCTGCTCTTGACCTTATTCTGCAATGTAGTGGTAAGCTCTTTTCTGTGATTATATAGGATTTCTGCTCTAATTCATTCACCTTTGGGGAAAATGACTAGGAATAACAAATGGCAGTAAACCATCAAACTACTTGCTCTTGTAACAAGTATGTTTATGATAACACATACTAATTAAAATAACATAATAAGAAAATAGCAGTTTGTAACATTAAGCAGCATAACGATTTGTATTTACTGCTAAATATGATTGGAGACAGGAAGTCTTGAGCCAAAAAGGTTCTAATGGCTGTGCCAGCTCATACATAAAAGAATAAGGTCAATAGTTTCAAGACACGCCCCTTCTCGCTGATTGGCTGAAATTGTTTTGGAACTCGGTCCAAGTGTTCATCAAATTAGCTTAGTGCACCTTAACAAAAATATTGGTTTTATGTCCACTCTATTTAAATATTAAATAATATATTAATAATAAATTATAAATAAATAATATGCAAGAATACATATCAAATAAATTGGCAAGTAGGTATTTTACTTCCTAAAGGAACAACATGTAAGTTTTGCCACTAGAGTGTGCGTATTCACAAATGTAAAGGTGTATTTTGATGATGCCATAACTGAATGTACAATGATGGGAATTGTTGTCTCGGCTGAGCTAAAATATTCAAAACGTATTATTATGGTAGAATGCGTAAGGCTGAGAATTCTAAAATTTTGATTGTCAATTCATGGTTAAAATCACATGAAATCACACTTTAGTTACTTAAAAAAAGAATAAATTATTAAGGTGGGTTGTAGAAACTCGAACCAAAAGTATGCTTTTTTTGTGATCAAAAAACACACTGGAACACAGACATAAGCAATATATCCGCATAAAGCTTAAAATCTTTACTTTTAAATGAAGTGCACTTGAAAACAAAAGTTTTTTTTTTTTTGGTTTTGTAATCTATATGAAACGAAAGTGAGGTACAGTCCATCCTGTCAAACACATCACATGACAGCAACAAACGCCCACAAACTTGTAAACAAAGAGTTGCTGTATGGAGGAGATTCGCCATCAAGACCAAGTTGTGGATTACTTCAGAAGACCAGCGTGATCTGACGAAGCATTATGCAGAGGATAATAATGAGTAGAATGGCCATGAGGTTGGTTAAGTGATCTTGTTCCTTTTGAGTGAGCATTAGCTTAGGCAGCCTGAAAAAATGCAGATTTTGCTTGTTTCGAAAGATTAGAAACTAAACTTAGGAGACAGTTGTTGTTTAATTTGATTGATGATTCCAAATATGGAATGCAATCGTAAGCTTGGCAAACAATTTTGGAGAATTTGATGTTTCCCCATTCGGACAGAATGCACTAGCATAAAGCCCGAGAGGCGTTTCTAAGACGGCCGCCGAGTGAAATGACTTGTCTTAAAGGAACTGTGGTACTACTTAAAATCCATATGAAATCCATATAAAGTCCAACTAAATGAATCTTTCCAACAAAAAAAAAAAAAAGTCCAACTAAATGAATTCTTTACATTATTTTTTTAGCTTTAAGATTCCAATACTTACAATTTTAATAACACATTGAGCATTCTTTAGTTAACGAACTGATTTACTCTGCAAAAAAGTATCAAAACATGAAATGTTTCGAAGCAATGACACAATAATTCACACATACCCACATTGTCATGTACTAATTCCTTATTTTATTCTTTGTTTTTTAAGCATGTGCAATCCTCCTTATAAATGTAGCTTCTTTAGTTTAGTTTCTTTAGTTAACAACACCAAAAAAAATACAGATTCTCTAAATTAAAGTACACCAAAACTGATTAAAATATTTACAGTATATAAAGCAATATATTTAAATAATTAATTGTATTACTTTAAATTATCAGTAATCCCTTGCTTTTTCAGTGGATAAGCAATTTAATTACAGTAACCAATTACACCCAACACTGGTCCATTTATATTAGTGTAAACAGAAATGCCATGTGTCCATCCTATACCTGAAGTACAATTTCAGAAGAAAGTGGGGAGATGTGCAGCTCTAATGAGGCTTTCTGATCTTTAAATAAACCATACAACTGCCTTCATTATCACCGCAAGGCATGAGAAATGTGTTTTGTGGGAGTAAAACAGGACAGTTTAGTGCTTCGTAAAGGTTGAGCTCACAGTGTGGGTCTATGTCTCTGCCTGTGTGACGTCTGTTAATGGTGCAGACGCCAGTGTCACACATTGAGGAGCAAAGGAAGATGGAAACAATATGAGATGACACAAAACATGGTGTGTGGTTCAGCTGCACACGCTTTAATAAAGGGTTTGTGGGTGAGGCCTGAAAATGCAGAAATGTGAATGTATATTTTAACCGAAACTGTCTGTATAGCTGTGGATTCATCAGTGTTTTTCTGTTTGTTTGCATTATTTAAATTCCATTATGGAGCTTTGATCTCTGCTCTCACAATGATTCATGTTTAAAAATTAACTCTGTTTTCAGTTTCACAAAGTGAGTTGTTTTTTTTTTTTTTTTAAACAATATACTGTTAGTTCTGAGGGTACATACAGTATGTACCAAGTAAAATCAGTAGTTGAGTATTATGTAAAAGTAGTTATAATCCAAAAAGTATATATAAATAATAAATGAATTAATATAGTGATTTTTATTTTATATTTATGGAGTAATATAAATACAATACAAGTGACTAATACTAAATATTTCCTTAAACAGAAATTTTTAAATGTATTTAATAATTATTATTTATAGGAGTTGTTAAATATTATATGGTTCAACAATTATGTATATAATTTATATATATATATATATATATATATATATATATATATATATATATATATATATATATAACCTGTTAAATACACCATTATTTAGATTTTTGTCAAATTTCCAGATACTTTGCTCAAATCAAAAAAAATTGTAAAGTTAAAATTTCCCTCGTCTGGTTCATGGTTTATATCACAAATGCTCTAAAGTAAAGGAAACAGGTAATGTGGCTCACGAATGAGCAACTGAAAATGAAAAAAAAAAACCCTAATATTTCATTCTCATGTAATTTAATATTATTTAGCTGACTATACTGTATGTAATGGAGTGACATTTTATGGACTAAAATGAGATGTGATGAGGCTTTGTACTAAATTACATAATGCATTAATGGTTGTAATACTATAACTTTATATACATATAGTATTAATATAATGGACTGTTCATGTGAATTATGGTGCAAACAATGTGTATTGAGCTACTGTTAGTTCTGAGGGTACATACAGTATGTAACAGGTAAAATCAGTAGTTGAGTAAAATAAAACAGTAGTTATAATCCAAAAAGTATATATAAAAAATAGATTAATTAATATTGAGATTTTATATATAGGTCGTTGGTTCGAGCCCTGGCTGGGTCAGTTGGCATTTCTGTGTGGAGTTTGCATGTTTTCACTGTGTTTGCGTGGGTTTCCAAAAGGAAAATGAATGAATTAAAATTTTAAATGTATTTAATTATAATTTTTTATAGGAATTATTAAATACTATATGGTTCAACAATTACGTATATAATATTATATAATAAAACTATATGTTCATTCATTCATTCATTTTCCTTCTGCTTAGTTTCTTTATTCATCAGGGGTTGCCAGTTTATCCAACATATTTTACACAGTGGATGCCCTTCCAACTGCAACCCAATAATGGGAAATATATACATACATTTATATATAAAATTGTAATAATATAACTTTTTATAATCTTAAAATTTTGTAATATAATTTTTAAATTTTATAATTATTATAAATACAATATAATTATATGATTACATTTTTGTGAGATTTAAAAATGTTAATGTTTATTTGAATAATACTTTTTTTTTTACATTTCTAACAGTGTTACTTTCAATAAACATTAAAATATGCTTTTTTTACATTTTACTACAAGCATTTATAATATAATCATATGGTATAATTTAATGTACAATTCATTTTGTCCAATAATATATTATAAAAAATGCAAATGGTTATTTAAATATATTTTAATGAATCACACAACTAATGAATTCACTTTCTGGAATATTAAAGGATTGTTCAATTCATTTACATCTACGTGTGTCCATATCACTTCACCAGTTTAATGAGTCTCATTTGAGCAAATTATTAAAGTTACAGACTGAACTTTTTATAATGAGTACAAAAACAGTGGAGCGGTCAATTATTGCGCCATGATAACAGTGAGAGTATTGATGATTTATATGTAGCTGAATCTCCTCAATGTTATTCCAGAGCGAGTCTCAGCAGCCCACGCACTAAATGAAGCTCAAGGCGCTAATTAGCAAATATGTGATTGCAGTTCAGGCCTCTGACTCCTTGTCATCAGAGCATGATCATGAAAGCTAAATATAGAGATATAAAAGAAGAAATGAAAAAAAAACCCTGTTTGTTTCCTACAAGATGTAGAAAAAAAGCTATAAATGTACTCTTGAAAATGCACATATAAACACATTGTAATATAGCTGATAATTAGACTTATGTATTTTTAAATTGTGATATGATTATATCTTAGTAAGTAATGCGTGCAGTTTGACTAAATATTAACAACATTCAACAAACAGAAAATGAATGCAGACTGAATTACATTTTGAACACAATATAGTTATATATAGTTATATATATACATATTGCTTGTGTTTATAAGATGCAAAGCAATGTGTGCTCATGCTTCATTTGTAAAAAATCACTTTATTTTTTCATATCTTACTTTAATTATATAAAGCTACTTAGCTAGCATGAAAAGGACTGTCATATTTCCTAGCTCCTCCGAAACACCTACCCTCAAGAGGCTCTGATTGGTCAGCTAACATAATGTGTTATCGTGGATCGGTTCAACGTCACCACTAAAGCTTCATGACTCCAAAAGTACGTGGTTTGCCTCTGCTGTGTAAATAGTGTCAGTCAGAGTAGCTGTTAGCAGTATCTGTTTGAGTGTGACCAGACAGTAAATGAAAAGGATGAACCTCATGCCTGCGCTCTAAAATAAAATCTGACATATGTCTGTAACGAGTGAAAATAGGGTGTGGCTCCTTTAATAGAGAATCTCCATTTTATGTATGTGGGTGTGTGATCAGTCTGTAGACGCATGTAACACAAGAACCGCATGTGTGCGGGAGCGATGCTTATTTTTATTTTTCCCTGACACTCGAATTAAGTTATTTTTCTGTAATATACAGTGACTCTGTTGACAGGAGAATAGAGCACAAGATACGGAATGCGACCCGTGTGAGTTTTGATTGATTTTTCTGCTGCTACACGAGTTGGGTGAGCTATGCAGTATTTTTTTACCTAACTCAAAGCATTACATGTCTTTCACATATTTTCGGAATAAGCATGTGCGAGTAATATGAAACGTTCACATATTTTTTGCGAGTTCATTATTTGAGATGTAGAATTCAGGGAAAGCGGCCGCATAGAGAGACACTGCACAGCGATTTTACAGATAAATATGAATGTGTAGCTAAATTGTTAGCGATGCCAAACAGCATTTCTCGTTGTTTACATCCTTGGTACAACATACCATTAATGCTAGAAACTGTACATGTCATAGATCAATTTTAACAAAATATAAAACTTAACGGTTGTGACTCACAATCCACAGCTTCTGCTTGATGGAGCTTCTCCTTTGAGGAGTTTTAACCAAATCCAGCACTGAACTGGGAGATATTTTGGAAGCTGCCCTTTATCAAATTCTAGCTATATATTTTTTATAAGTCTCTGGAACATAATTAGAATTAAACTGTAAGCACTTCTCTCTTTGTGTCATGTCCTTTTTAAGCCCAAATACAAAACAGAACAAGCTCTGTGGAAATAACCAACACAATCTCACAGCAATTCGTAACTTTTTGATTTAGTGGCTAATTCGTAGGATATAATTTGTACAATTTAGTACGATTTGCTCATCCCCCAATGACGGTTGGGTTTAGGAGTGGGGTTAGGTGCCACACCTCCTTTTTAAAATTGTACAATTTCGTACGACTGAACTCGTACGAATTAGCCACTAAACTGACAAAACATAAAATACTTAAGTTTTCTCGTGAGATCAGGCTGAAATAGCAGCGTTTGACATTTTTAGCTTTCTCTGCTATAACATTACAGCCCCTCTGGCCACGCCCCTTTGGTGCGTGGGGTGTATGGCATGGTGTATGCGCGTAACCTGAAGGGTTTGTGATCGCATTAACCCAGATGTATTTTTTTGTAGTCCCCAAACTTCGTTCGCTGCTTTGCTGAGCTAACTCTGTAAAAGCCAGTGTCTCCCTTTGCATTGAACTTTGAGCGTCTTACATTCAGTGATGTTGTTTATGTTTACACAGCTACATTACACATCAACTAAAGTTTAAAATATGATATCGTAGTGGACCACTCCTTTAAGAAACGCTGAGATGATTCATTAGTAAACAAATCTGTTTCTGAATAAATAATAAATAAATAAATACATTTTTGAACAAATAGTTAGAAACAGTGATTCATTCAAGACACTCACTTGCTTTGTTTCTAAATGAATCAGCTGTTTTGAATGAATCACTTGAATGATGATGATTGATTGAATGAATGATTCGATTTGTTGGCTAGGCGATTCTATTGTCATGTTTATATTCGTGAAGACAAGCCATGTTTTGATGTACAAGCATAAAAATACACTCATTAAAAGATTAATTTTCAATACCAAAATAAAAAAGAAAGACATATATATTCCTTTTATTTATTTATTTATTTTTTTTTTAATTGCAGACAATTTTTTTTCATTATATTTTCATTAGAATGTTTAGTCAGACCCTTAATCAGGAAATCACTGAACCACATAAATTCTTGACAAAACATTAATCCACTGAAAAGGTCATGCTATTATGAATCATTAGTATTATGAAAAAATATCCCACCTTCCTCCTAACCCATAGTGCCTTTTCAAACTGAACCAGAGCAGCTATATAATATTTACAAAGTCTGTTAATTAACAGTATACCATATTTATTTATGCTTTCTAATGGCATTACGAGATCTTGATATCTGCTCTGACAATATTTGATGTTTAAATAAAGTGACTTTATTGCCATTTCTAACCGTCTACTCTAAAACAATACTTTACCCACAAAAGGTTTGATTTTTTTATATTATTAATGCTAATGCTGTTTAGACACTGTCTTTCTTGATGATCGGAACACATAAAATGGCACATCTGTGAATTTGTTTTGATTTTGTGATCACTGAAACGCATTTTAATCATAATGACTCACAGCATGTCATTTTTCAGGTGTGCAGACATTTATTTGCCATCCTTGGCTGCTTATGATTACTGATTTGCATATTGATCGAACATGCAAGAAAATAAAGCAAATTGTGCAATCTCTCTGGGAGCTCCTTATCTTACCCAGTTGCAGCCAATCAACATATGCGTTCCAAATTCAGTTTCTAAAATACATTTTAAGAAAAAGGAAAACATCAAACAGAAAATAATTCACATTTTTCACCTGTGTGGAAAAGCTGGTTTTGCTGCCATGTCCTTGTGTATATTATGTTTGGCATGAAGATTACAGTCTGAACAGGCTTATCAGAACAGACGTGCAGATGGTTGAATTCACATGTTAAAATCAATTAAACCACGAAGGGTGAAAGACGTAGACGTATGTATGTAGACGTGTTCATGTTTGGAAGAGTTTTAGCTGAAATAAGCACTGGAGGCAGTGAAATGCCAACAACTTTTATTTCTTAAAGGGATAGTTTACCCAAAAATTAAAAATGTACTCACTATTTTCTCACTCTCAAGTGTTTCCAAACCTTTTTTCTTTTCTGTTAAACACAAAAGAAGCTATTTTGAAGAAAACTGAAACCTGTAGCCATTGACTTTCATTGTAAGAAACACAAATACTGTGGTTGTCAATGGTTAAAGTTTTATAGCTTCATAAAAATATGTTATTTTGCATTTAACCAAAAAACTCATAAAGGTTTAAAAGTAAAGGGTTAATAAATGATGACAGAATATATTTTTTGGGGTGGAATATCCCTTCAACACCCAAAATATGACAGCAATGCAAATTATCCTCAGGGCTCACTTGTTATCTCCTCCAAACACTTTTACTATAGAGCATGATTTTGTAAATTATTTCATATTATCATTTATATAACAACATCCATGGTTCTTCTGACCAATAAACTTGCTTGTTAGCTAATAAGCTAAGCTCCATGTTGTTTTTAAAGGGGTTGAGTTATTCAGAGTGCTTCAGTGGGTTTGTAGTTCTTTTTCTCATTAAAGCCGCTAAGCATACAGCAATTTAGATTTTTGTCAGATTTTCATATATACTTTGCTTCAAATCAAATGATTGAAATGTTATGATTTCCCTCGTCTGGTTCATGGCTTGCAACACAAATAACACAGGTAATGTGGCTCACGAATGAGCAACTGAAAATGAGAAAGAAAAAACACACTGCAATGTTTGGTTCTCATGTAATTTAAATTGAAATTAGCTCACTCTGTTATGGAGTGACTTGTTTCATGGACTAAAACGAGATGTGATGAGGCTTTAAATTAAATACTATAACTGATTAATAATATGTAATTTGGCACAATTTTAAAACTGATGCCAAATGTGCAAGATGTGATCTAATAAACTTTTAGTGCATCTGTAAAATGACTTTTTAATGTAGAGTTTTTGAAAGAAAAGAAAAACACCTTAAAAAGTCATCTCAGTATATATAATTATTTATTTTTATATATTATTTCTTAAATAGATCAGATAACATCAGTTGCTAAATCAGTACTATAATTCCACAACCTTTTAACACAATTTTTCATAATTTGATCACCAGCATATACTTCTGTAGTTTACATCTCGAATTTAAAGTTTAGCTTCTCTTTATAATAATTTAGCATTTATTCATCTATTTGCCCACAATCAGCAAAATTTGCGCTGAGCCATCACTCATTTTAAATGCACAAGGGTGAGTAAACGATGAATTTGTATGTTCTGAGAGCTGTCTCTTTAATCTGTAGGCACTGAATACATCATGGTCCGTCAGCAGAAAATTTGTATGGATTTTTTCTGGAAGACAAACAGGCTGAAGGAAATCACTGCTTCCCTGGCTGGAAGCCCTGATGAGCATGAGTGTGTCTTTCTCTCCTAGATTAGCACAGTTCACTTCATGTTAACAAATCTGCTGTAGCTCTACACGGGTAAAGTCTGGGAGACACAAATAATTGGCTTTGATCGCCATTGTCTTCGCTGAGCCAAATGGCTTATTTGTTCCCTGTTGTTTCAGGTCACTGCAGCCCATAGAACCAATCAAGTGGACACAAATGATTGTGTAATCCAATTGTAAATACATTTAATCAATTAAATCCTACATTTTGGCACCACCTCTGTTTGTCCAGGTAAGGTTGGATTGTGCCCTGTATTGTCGAATTGATGGACCCAAACAGAGATAATCAGATAAAATGGTGATTAATTGTTCACCTGGACAGATTTTCCCCCTTTTTGTGCATTATTTAAATATCCACCAACAGCTCAAAAAATGTCTTTTAATAATAATAATAACCTTTATTTAACCAGGTAAGTCAATTGAGAACCACTTCTCATTTACAATGACAACCTGGCCAAGAGGCAACATAAAAAGCAGATAAGAAGCAGCGGGGACAATACATAACAATTTCACAAATGCAGTTAATAACATATAAAACCAAGGAAAAACTAAAAACAAGCTCTGTGATCTTGTGTTATTAACTAGATTGAATTTTTAAAGGATGATAGTGGAACGAAAGTGTTGAGCTTTAAGGTCAGCTGTGGATGATTCCATGCATCAGCAGCAGAAAACTGAAATGAGTAGCAACCAAATGAAGTGCGAACTTTGGGTATCCAAAGGTTAATAAAACTACTAGAGCGCAGATTTCGACATGTTTTCTGAATGTTAAGAAGTGACTGTAAATATAGTGAAGTTTTCCTAATAAGAGTTTTGTAAATGAACAGAAACCATTGAATTTGTCGACGTGATTGAAGAGAAGGCCAATTCAATAAGGAATACAGTTGACAGTCATGAGTATTTAATGGCGCACCAGTAACAGAATGAATTGCTGCATGGTAAATAACATCCAGTTTGTGAAGGAGAGTTTTCGAAGCTGATCTGTAAATTAAGATTTTTCTATTATCGTATTTATTCGTATTTCTGTGGTACTGTGTCGTTTATTCTTAAAAAGACAAACAGCAGGATCTTTTACTATAATTAACCATGCATATGAGCAAAATAAATGGAAGTAAATCCAGGTGTTTTTAAAAAAATGAACCTTAATAGTGCACTATTCAGATGTTCTTCACGTTCTGCCTTTTATCTGTTCTGAGCTGCTGACACAATCAGCACAGCAGATCCACACAGTTTATCAGGGTCAACTTTACCTCAGTGATTATGTGTAGAATACATACTCATTCTTTTATATTTCAAATGTTATTTTTGACAAGAGGAATTTTGCTACTTATCACCTTCAATGACTGTAAAGTTTTCTCTCTCTTTCTCTCTTGTGTGTTTACATAGATGAATATGGCCACAGTGTAAATGCACAGTACAGTAGGCCTACGATCTTATTGCCACATTATATCGTTATAATATGATATCGTTGCCTTCGGTGATTTCCTAAAGATGAATAACAAAAAATAACACAACTGGAATAACTACACTAGTCGCCATCGGCGATCTCATATGAAGTAAGAGATCGTGATGACATATGATGACGTGTGCGGTTGTTGTAGGGGTGTCCCATGTCCATGCCGGGGAAGGTGTACAAAAATAGAATTGGGATTGTGCCTTACTGTAGTTAGTTGGCAAGATAACATTTCAAATAGCTTTTATTTACCTGTTCCAGTTGTTTAAATTAACATTTAATATAGGTCGGATTGATATTTAAATCCATATTTTTAGTTTAAAAGCTGTATTTAAGTAGTTTTTAATCAAAATTTGCACAATATTAATGGGACAGTTCGCCCCAAAATATATAAAAAAACATTTATTCATAAAACACATTTAAAAAAAACAATCAAAGAAGTGCTTAGTAGAGTAAAAAAGCAAACAAGACTCAGATTAATCAGTAAAAAAACTAATAGAATCAGTAATCAGGAGGATTACAACTTAAGGAGGAAGACAACTTAAGCACAGAAATAGAGAGGAGATTTATTAAGTCTTTATTTATAAAATAATACATTTTTTAAGTCAATGCTGTATTTAATGGAAATGAAACAAAAAATGTACTCCCTGTTTACATATTTCAGGCTTTTTACGTGTTTTGTGAAACTTTTAAGTGAAATCCACTGACATCCATAAATGGTTACAACTTTTTAACATTTTTCAAAATATCTTCTTTCATGTTGACCAGTAAAGAAATTCTCAAACTGGTTTGGAACAAGCAGAGGATGAGTAAACTTATATATACAGTATATTATATAATTATTGTATTATAAACTTATAAAAATTACATATTAAACTTATTTAAACTTATATCTCACACATTTATCCTACTCTAACTTATGATATAGAAAAAGTCTGAAAAAACAGCTTTGGTTCAGAACTTTAGCTCTTGATCTCCAGCAAAGCAAAATGACAAAATGTTTTTTAATTAAAAGTAAAGTAAAATGTATTAACTCTGTGGCCTTTTCTAGCTCCATCTGTTGTTCTGCAGCACATACTTTATAGTAAAGTGACTTACATGCATCTTCAGTCAAGTGAGTGATGCTTTTCAGAGTGCCAGTTTAATTAGAGAGAAAGTACAAGGTATGCATACCTTAATATGAAACTCCAACTGCTACACTGAACTTCCGATTAAATAATTTTTTAATTGAACGTTTTAAGTAGACTAATTATCAGCAATTATGGTTCATTTTTGTCTGATGAAGGTCTGAAGCAGAGCGTGTACTTGTTCAGCACTTTAAATGTGTGGCAGAACGACTACAATAAAGGATTAGTAATAGCAAAATGATTGCGTTAACTCTTTATTTCAGAATAGACGCGACTGAAGTACAACGTGGACCTTTTGTGCATGCATTTTTTATGTCTTTGAAAGCACAAGCACTTCAGTTGAAATTTGACAGGTACATTCATATGTGTTTAGGGCTAAATGGTACTCTGCTCTGTTCTTTTCAAAGGGAATGTGACAGTTGTCAGCATTTTTAAACATCATAAATGGTCAGAATTGCCAGTCCATAAAAGAGGTCCATTTTTTCCACATGAGTGGCAATTGCTCATGCTTTTATCCATGTAAACAAAGTGAGGTTTTACACTGTCAAAGAGTTTGCAATTTATTCATTCTTAAATTTTGAGTAGAATTTTTCCATAAGACACAACTATACATAAAGAGAAATACAACAATACACATGGCTCAATTGTTCAATTAAGCTTTTTGTTTTTAATTTAGACTGCAGATGAATTAATATTTGGAAAAGAGTTCTACTGCAAACCTTATATTTATTTTAGAAAACTATTTTTTAAAATGCATGTCACAAACTGCTTTTGGCCCAATTTCATTTCTACCCCTAGCCCTTCCACTTCCACAAAGAGAATCAAAACACTTCTGCCCCTTCATATGAACAAGCAAAATGGAGGAGAAGTGCTTTATAAAGCCTTATATAGCCTTTCAAATGAATGTATGAGATATTTCCATGAGAAATTCGATATTTCCATGAATGCACCAGCTACAGCAGCAACATGGCTGCCAAAGCAAGCAAGAAGACCAACGCATTCCATAAATAAATTGGCATTCATAAGGATTTTTTACTACAAAGAAGCCTCTGTTTTATTGTATTGATTATGCATTAATGTTTTACGGTCATGCTCTTTAAAGAAAATTTAAATAAATAAAATAAAAATAAATAAATGTTGCTAATGGTAGTCCTTCATAATAACCACCGCAAAACATTTCACAACATTCAGGTAGGTCCATAAATATTGGCACATCGACACAATTCTAATATTTTTGGCTCTAAACATCAAAACAATAGATTTGAAATGAAACAAGTTTGCATATGCTTGCAAAACAATCAAGAGGAGACTACACCAAAGTGAATACAGAGGGTTCACCACAAGATGTAAACCATTGGTGAGCCTCAAAAACAGGAAGGCCAGATTAGAGTTTCAAAAAAGCCTTCACAGTGCTTCAACCTCCTATGGACAGATGAAATCAAGATCAACTTGTACCACAGTGATGGGAAGAGAAGAGTATGGAGAAGGAAAGGAACTGATCATGATCCTAAGCAGTGAAGCATGGTGGTGGTGGTAGTGTCATAGTGTGGGCATGCATGTCTGTCAATGGAACAGGTTCTCTTGTATTTATTGATGATGTGACTGCTGACAGAAGCAGCAGGATGAATTCTGAAGTGTTTCAGGCCATATTTTCTGCTTAAATTAGGAAAAATACTTCAGAACTCATTGGACGGTGTTTCACAGTGCAGATGGAGAATGACCCAAAGCATACTGCAAAAGCAACCAAAGAGTTTTTAAAAGGAAGAAGTGGAATGTTATGCAATGGCCAAGTCAATCACCTGACCCAAATCCGATTGAGCATTCAGTTAATTTGCTGAAGACAAAACTGAAGGGAAAATGCCTCAAGAACAAGCAGGAACTAAAGTTACTCTAGAGGCTTGGCAGAGCACCACCAGGAATGAAACTCAGCATCTGGTGATGTCTGCGTTCCAACCTTCAAGCATTTGCAACCAAGTATTAAAAAGTGAAAGTTTAATTTATGATTAATATTCTGTCTTATTACTTTTGGTCCCTTAACAAGTGAACACATGCAAACTGTTGTACAGTAATTCCTACAACGTTCACCTGATTTGGATGTAAATACCTTCAGATTAAAGCTGACAGTCTGCAGTTAAAGCACATCTTGTTTTGTTTTTTTCATTTCAAATCTATTGTGCTGGTGCATATAGTCAAAATGTTAGAATTGTGTCTATGTCCCAATATTTATAGACCTAACTGTATATTTTCAATTCTAATTACCTGATGACTTAACAAAATGAACCAGCATATCAGATGTCAGAAAGGTCTGATGGTAGTGAATTGGCTATTTACAGCAAATCTGGTAGAACGTTAATGTTGTTTTCTTGTGTTGGTTACATTCATGAACATGGGGACTGTGTGAATATAATACAGTTTTGTGCTTTTTGCAAAATGGTCCACCAGTTATAAAAGAGATGCCTGAGGAAACCCGCTGGCTCATTCATTTTCGAGCTGAACATGAACAAGGTCCAAATACAGCTCAAAGCATCTTTGCAAGTGAGTAATCTGTTAAATGTTACTGTACTTCCACCTTCAAGAAGGAGTACCCCAGATGACATCTCGTGTGAAGTATGAGCAATGAAATATGATGGCATGTGTGTAGTAGTGGTGTCCCATTTCTTAGGAGAATATTTTCTTCTCTATCCCTTCAAACTTTGTTTCTATAGCTAAGGGGAAGGCATCAGCGTAGGGGTAATAAATTGGGATTGGGACTTAGTCAGTCTAAATAATAATATAAATAAATTTGTTTGCATAGCACTTTTCCTACATACATGCAACTCAAAGCACTTCACAAACAACAAACAAGCATTAAAATAAACCACATAAAAATGTATACACAAATAAAGCATAATAAACAACAAATATATACTCAGATAAAAGCGTACATGTACACCCATATATGCATATATCCACACAATCACACACACAATAGTCCTCACATATGCATGCACAAACCGTACATGCATACATACATACACCTACATAATATACATAAAATGCACACTTCACAAACTGTTGTATTCATACGCAATTTTAAAAAGATGTGTCTTAACATGCTTTTTAAAAACATGAATGCTGGGGCATTATTTCACTTTATTTGGGAGACAATTCCAAATTTTTGGAGAATAGTGACTAAAAGAGGTGCTGCCAGATCGCATCACGTTTAAAGAGTGAAATTCTAAAAGTCCAGCGCTAGAAGTGCGTAGCAAACGGTTTGGATTATATTTTGATAAGAAGTCAGAAATGTAAGAAGTTGTTGTGTAGTGCCTTATAAACTAATAAAAGAATCTTATAATCTATCCTTTGGTGCACTGGTAACCAGTGTAATTCAATTAATGCTGGTGTAATATGTTCTAGTTTCTAAAATTTCATTGAAACTCTGGCTGCTGCATTTTGTATCAGTTGCAACTTCCTTATAGAATCCTTTGGTGAACCAGTATAAATAGCATTGCAATAATCAAGCCGAGAGTAAATAAAAGCATGAATTAATTTCTTAGCATCATCAAAAGATAGGAAAGAACGAATTCTGGCAATATTTCTCAAATGATAAAAACATGTTTTTGTAACTTGATTATTATGAGATTTAAAATTAAGATCACAATCGAAAATAACACCCAGGTTCTTTAATTCTTTTTTTGATTGTAAACGTAAAATACACAATTCTGCTTCAATCCTCTCTCATTCAGGTTTTTTGCCCACAGTAAGAATTTCAGTTGTATCTTTATTCAACCTTAAAAATTTGCATTCATTCATTGTACAATGTTGGACAAATCTTTTATTGCAGCAGTGTCTCTGGGCTCAACAGAAATGTATAATTGTATGTCATCAGCATAAAGATGATAATTCATGCCATATTTCTGAATTATACTACCCAAGGGAAGTATATATAATGAAATAGACTTGGGCCTAGGATAGATCCTTGAGGAACACCATATAATATATTGTGTTCTTGTGATGTATATTCATCTATTTCACTAAAAATGTCCTTTCTGTAACATGTATTAAACCAATTTAAAACTTTCACAGAGAGACCAACAAGTTTTTCCAGTCTGTTAATTAAAATGCAATGATCAAGTGTGTCGATTGCTGCACTTAAATCCAGAAGAATTAAAACTGATGCATTACCTTTATCTATATGTAATCGCATGTGATTTACTACTTTCAGTAGAGCTGTTTCTGTTCTATGACCTTTTCTAAAACCTGACTGATATTTTTCCCACATTCTATGCTCATCTAAAAATTGATTAAGCTGTAGCAATACAACTAAAATCTTACTAAAAAATGAAACATTAGAAATTGGTCTGTAATTATTCAGGACTGTGGAGTACAGATTTAGTTTCTTTAAAAGTGGCTTTACCACAGCTTTTTTTTTAAAGCATTAGGAAAAATTCCTGTCATTAATGAATTGTTTACTATGTCAAGGACATAGTCAATCAAGCAATTTGAAACCTCTAGAAAAAAATCTGTTGGGATAGGGTCAAGACAGCTAAAAGAGGACTAACAGAGATATGATTTGTATAAGATTTTCTTTACTAATGATTCTAAACATTTCTATTTTATTTTGTGGATAACTTCCTAATTTAGCCACAAAAATGTGATCAATCTGTACAATATCGGTTGTAATCTGCGTTATTTTGCTTAAAAAATGTAGCAAAAATCCTCACACATAATTGCAGAAGACTGGTCAAAATAACAGGTTTATTGTTTGAAAGACAATCTATGGTAGAGAAGCGTTTTCTAGGGTTACTACTGTTTTCGTTAATGATCTTTGAATAAAAGATTGTCTTTCCACATGAATTGTTTTATTATATTCATATATATTAGACAGCAAAATCTCATGATGTATGTTTAATTTAGTTTTCCTCCAGAGACATTCTGATTTTCACCATTTCCTCCACAAATATGATTATTTTTCCATAGCATTTTCTTTAACCCTAACCTTTTTTCTTTTTCTTTTCTGGAGCCACAATATCTAGAGTTAAAGAAGGTCAAACCCAATGAAACAAAACATTCGTTTGACAAGACACCCCCTCCAGAAAAAGGCACATTGTCATGCCATAAAAAAGCTTATAGGCATGGCAGACAGAGGAGACTGTGGACCAAAGTGAAGTCAAAGAGAAGGAAGAAATCAGCAGAACAAGAGAGATGAAGCAACAAAATAAAGTCAAAGTGTTGACCATAGAAGAAGCAAGATATTAAATGATAAAAGCAGAGCTGGAGGGATAAGGGAGCCAAGTAGCAGCCAAAAAGTTATGTACCCTGTTGGGGAAAAAGTAAAAAGTGGAGTTGAGGGCTTGGAGGCTTGAGGTGGAGCTATGGGATCCACTTTGGAACTGTGGATTTGGGAGATTTAGAGTGGATCCATGCTGCAAAATGAGGGGCCAAGTAGGAAGCTGAAAGAAGTTGGTGGATGAGGGGCAAGCAGACTGGCTGGCTTAGGAAGAGGAGAAGTGAGTGAGAGATGAAGGAGGCCAGGGCAGATGGTGTAATAACATTAACAGTTCACTGAGACCTACTCCACATACTGTGAGAAACTCCTTCAAGGACTCTTCATGCGCAGGTGAGTCTGGTTTTGTAGATAACGCAGAGCCATTGAAATCCCTTGTGGAGTCCCTCTGAATAAATTCAAGATAGTTTAAACAACATTGGAAGCAGAATAGCAATCTGCACTAAAACCCTAAAATTAAGCAAGGTAATGAATGAAGAAAACAGAGGTCTTGTAAACACACTGATATAAAAGCACTGTAAATATGTAACAAAAAATGGCAGAAAAAAACAACCAAAACAGAACATATTCAATTTAGTTCATGTTTATTTATGTAGTGCTTTTACAATGTAGATAGTGTCAAAGCAGCTTAACATAGTTCTAGTAAAGTCCAGATTTCAGAGTTCAGTTTAGTTCAGTTCAGTGTGGTTTAAATTTCACTGCTGAAAGTCCAAACACTGAAGAGCAAATCCACCCGAAGCGCAGCTCCACGTGTTCCGATTTGAGCAAGCCAGTGGGGACAGTGGCGAGGAAAAAACACCAATTGACGAAGTGAAAGGAAAAAAAAAAACATGAGACAATATATGGGACAATACGATTTACAATACTATGTAAGTTATGGTAGTCCTTTCAAAGTAAATCTTCAAATCGACTGTGCAAATGATTCAGTGATTCATTCATTCAGTTGTTTTAAATGAACCAGTGTGTTTAAATTGACTAAGCAAATGATTGATTCTTTTTCTTTGGTTTATTCCTGAATTATTAATTTTTTTAACAGTTCAATAGACTCAAAGAAGTTTTCAATTGTAAAAAGAAGTTTTTTATTGTAAAGTCTGTTATTTCCACAGAAGAATGGAGAGACAATTAATTGATTGAAATATTTCCAACACGGCCAGAACTGATCTGACCACACAATGTAAGCCAAATTTTGTATTTTTTAAATAAGAATTGGAACTGTACTTAACCATCACAGAATGTAAAGCAAGAAAGCAATTAAAACTTATAAACAATGTGCTTTATTCAATATTCTACATTCATTTGTATTATTTTTTTCATGTGCCCTCTTTTATTTATTTATTTATTTTTTTTAATTTATTAATATTAATTATTCTTTTTCTTTTTATTTGTCTTTCCTTTGCTTTTCCTTTATTATATTTCTTTAAAATTGTCACATTTCTCTTTTTGCAAAAAAGTATTATTTGTATTGTTTGTACTATACTTCTATCTGTTTGTATTTCTATCTGTTGTAATTGCCTGTTGTTATGACAATAAAAAAAAGAAATAAAAAATAAGGTCAATATAATCAACATATTTTATGTTTAAATTAGGGATGCTCTGATTAAGATTTTTGGAGTTGATACCAAGTACCGATTCCTTGCATGGTGATCAACCAATACAGAGTACTGATTCTGATGCTTCAAGCTTCATATAACTTCAACATTACACATTTCAACATTAGTACGTTTTCCCTCTAAGTATGATACTTAGGTAGAAATCTCTCCTGTACTAAAAGAATAAATGAAGGATGTTGCATACAGTATAATCCCTTAAACACATCTCATAACCATTTAGTGTGGACATGTCATGGTCAGAAGCAGCTTTACAAAAAATAATAGATGCGACCGATTAAAAAAAGGTAAGAAAAATGACTAACAATGCAATCTGGAAACATTGCAAATTATGAATAAAGAATTCAACATGTCTCAATGAAGAAAAAGGAATCTATATTTGATGCATAAGAAGTTAAAATGGCTCTTTCTCTGCATGTAAACCTGTAAATGAACACTTGAGATCGGTTCATGAGATCGCCCAGATTAGCGAGTACAATGTGAGCCATACAATGTGATTATAGGCCGATGCCAATCTCCGGCAGATCAATTGGAGCATCCCTAGTTTAATGGGATAATTAACCTAAAAAAAAGTCCTCATTTACTCACCTGAGAAGGTTTACTCTTGACTTCATTACTCACTTGATCAAAACCTAATTGAGTTTCTTTCTTCTGTTGAACACAAAAGCAGATGTTTTGAAAATGCTGATAGCCATTGACTTTCATAAATATATCAAATTTGACCAGCTAACAACATTCTTCAAAATATCTTCTTTTGTTTTCAACAGAAGAAAGAGACTCATAAAGGTTTAAAACTACATGAAGGAGAGTAAATGATTCATTTTTGTGTGAACTGTCTCTTTAGGCAAAAAAAAAAAAAAAAAAAGAAAGAGCTTCACCATAGGTATACTGGCAGCTTCACAGTTAAAGTTACCAGATTCTACTGAAAACATTTCATATTTTGTATCAAGAACAGACATGTAACTGTGTGAAAGAGCAAGTGTAGATATTTAGGAGCTCATATCCCCTTAGGGCAGCCCCGGGCCTGCTTAATGCTCATCTGTTCCACTGCACTGAGGATGCAGCTCTCCTTTGCCCTTATCAAGAGCCTGCAGATGTTCTAAGCCTGTTCAAATCCTCCCTCTTCCAGCCTGATTCTTCCTGAAATAGCCATCCAGATTCTGCTGTAAAGCCCCAAGGAACCACAAATTGACTCTGTGTGTTATTTATAGCACAGGTGAGGTGTCACACTCAAGACAATGGAGGAGGAAATGGATTTGGTCTGATGTCGGTTGCCTGTAAAAATCTTGCAGAGAACGCAGACAATGGCTGAGAAATAACAGTACAGCAGGACCAAACATGTAGGTGTGTAGGCGTTTATTTTTAGAAGCGAAGCAAACAAAGATTCCTCATCCTCCAAAATTATGACTCATTTAAAATCAGAAATTGCAAATTCCACTGCTTGGATCGCTCGCATTTTCTTCACTCGCTGAAATCAGTTGAATATTCTGCAGGAAAAAAAAAGCAAGTCATTGTTTTACAGACACTGAAACTTGGAACTGCGCCTGCTTGAGTCACACTGACTTCTCTATATTTGTCCTGTAAAGTGCCATTGCTTTTATGATATCAAGTCAGGCTGTTTTAAGTCTTTAGATTGTACAGGAATTCAGCACCATGGACAGTGGAACGAGGCGAGAGGATAGACGAATAGAGAGTATGGATAGAGAAATGGCTGTTTCAGTTCTTCAAAGCACCTCCTAAATAAATTTAATTCAATTCATGTTTATTTATATATCGCTTTCACAATATAGATAGTGTCAAAGCAGCTTAACATAGTTCTAGTAAAGTCCAGATTTCATAGTTGAAGTTCAGTTTAATTCAGTTCAGTGTAGTTTAAATTTCACTGCTGAAAGTTAAATCACTGAAGAGCAAATCCATCTATGTGCAGCTCCTCATGTCCTGATTAGAGCAAGCCATTGGCGACAGTGACGAGGAAAAAAAATTCACCAATTGACGAAGTGAAAGGAAAAAAACATGAGACAATATATACATGGGACAATGCATGATTTACATTACTATGTAAATTATGGTCATATATTTCAAAGTAAGTCATTTCACAGTAAATCTTCAAATCGACTGTGCAAATGATTCAGTGATTCATTCATTCAGTTGTTTTAAATGAACCAGTGTGTTTAAATTGACTAAGCAAATGATTGATTCTTTTTCTTTGGTTTATTCCTGAATTATTAATTTTTTTAACAGTTCAATAGACTCAAAGAAATTTTCAAATGGCTTTTTTATTGTAAAGTCTGTTCTTTTAATCCGAGCAAGCCTTTGGCAACAGTGGCGAGGAACAAACTTCACCAATTGACGAAACAAAGGGAAAAAATCCTCAAGAGAAATCAGGCTCTAAATCAATCAGTACTGAATCTTTGACATACATTTGATAGAAGCAGGTCTTTCAATTTCATAAATTAAATAAAGCCTGTCCTAATGAAAGAAACAAAGAAATAAAAAAAGTCAAGAGAAAAAGAAAAATATACATCAATTGTCATTTTGCACCACCCCCTTTAGAAGCACTGCTCCATTTGAGAAGCTTTTTAATGAATAAGTTTGATATATCAGTCAAAAACATTCAATTTTTCTATTTCAAAATAAGAGTCTCACATAAATAGGGAATGCTGTATAATAAGCTGTGTTAAACTGAGACAATAAGGAATATATAAATATAATAGTTGTAATAGTTGCTGTAAATATAATA
The DNA here is from genome assembly GCF_903798145.1 of Danio aesculapii. Taxonomy (NCBI): domain Eukaryota; kingdom Metazoa; phylum Chordata; class Actinopteri; order Cypriniformes; family Danionidae; genus Danio; species Danio aesculapii. The sequence goes on from NC_079444.1 coordinate 25,898,089, forward strand.
ATACATTGCAGCCAATGCGATGCTGCTGAGGGTGTGCATATTAATGATCCTGTGAGTAATGTTATACCTTTAGATAAAGTGGAACCTTTATCTTCTTAATATAAAATTAAATACAGTAAATACACAAATATTTTTTACTGGTAATCAGCCATATTTGTGGTTAGATTTTAATAAGGAAAGATTTTAAAGGAACGTTCCACTGTTCGTGGGGTCCCCCAGTTTTAAAAAGTAGTAATAACATTAAAAACCTAATAGTTATTGACAGATTTTACAACAAATGATAGAAAATTTATAAAAGAGCTATATGATTAATATAGGCTTCTTGGCATTGGTCAGAGCCCCCTAATACATTGGGGCCCTAAGCGGCAACTTACCTAAGTCCACCCCTGACTATACAAACTTAAACTATACACATAACTTAAGACAGACTATACAAGTATTTTTACAGAATAATATTGTGCAATAACAAGTAGTGCAACATGATTTCGTGTATATATATATATATATATATATATATATATATATATATATATATATATATATATATATATATATATATATATACTGTAAAACCCAACAGTCAACTTTATCAAATGAAATGAGTGTAGTTAACTCAAAAATTGTCTGAAAGTTAATTCTACTCATTTGCAAAAACTTTTGGACTCAGTGTTGAGGGTAATGAGTTAATTAAATACCTCATTACTTCAACTTAAATGGAGTAAGTTGACACAGTATGCATATGGATTAGTTTTTTGACTCAAATGGTTTGTATCAATCGGTTTCCTAAAACGGGTTGAGTTGCCTTAACTAAAAAGGGTTTTACAGTACTCAGTTGGTTTGAGTTCTCTTCATTTATTGAGTTTAACTGTGCTCAAATTGCTTCATTTACTCAAATGGATTAAGTTCACAGTACTCATTAGGATTAGTTTTTGAACTCAAATGGTTTGTTGCAATCAGTTTTCTCAAATGGTTTGAATTGCCTAAACTTTTTGGGTTTTACAGTGCAGGAGAGCTAATAACATTGTCTTTAATTGTATGTCGAGTTTTCATAAATACCACCTTTAAAACAACTACTTGCATCCACTATGTAAACCCTCAAAAGATAGCTCTTGCCCATGTGTAAATGTTCAAATAGATCAATATTAAGGTTCAATGAACAAGTAAATCAGTTTGATGTACGACTTCTGGCATGCAAATAATTCTGGTGTTAATTTGCATTGTTCGCAGTGTTCACCACATTTGCCTTCAGTTGTCACAGCTGAATTATTTGTTAGATTGTCTATATGAAAAAGTTCATCTGACAGCATGAGCAATGTTTTTGCTATCTCATCCCCCTCAACACAGGAACCACACAGCTGCTTGTCGCCATAAATGACTCACTGTGGGCTTCATGATTAGGAGAAATTTAGACGACAGACTCTGGAAATTCCTGGAGGAGATGTTTGTGAGGAAGCAGCTTTTGTTCAAAGGTCGTTCTGTGTCTATGTCTGTAAGATTAATAACTACACATAACTGAAGGATTGTTTTGACGCTGTCATACTGCTGTCATGTTGTTTTTGGACTTGGTCGTCTTTGATCTCTGGTTGGTATTCAGGAGAATAACTTTTCCACTTTATTTAAGTGCTTTCAATAAGCCTGTGACAAAAGCGTAATGGACTCCTGCGAACTGTCAGCATCTAGTGAATTTGGGTTTTGAGTCACACTGAGAAGTCTGTTTTCTTCAACACCCACATGTCCCTCTAGGGAAGCTGCTGGCAGTGTGCCCTACGGTACCAGAAATCAGGCTTGGCTTTATGAAAATGACTCATGAGACTCAAGTTAGCTTACAGCCCTCCATAAATCCAGCAGCGCTGTATAAGCTTCACACCGAGACCAGCCAGAAAACAGACCTCTGGGCCAAACCTATTATGGCGAATGTGTATTTAAAATGTGATTAATCAACTGTTTCATCATCAGTCCACCCATGATTCCTATATGGGCCAACATAAGCTTTTACTTATGAGAAAAAATGTGATTGTTGTTATTATTATTATTATTATTATTATTATTATTGATATATTTATTTTATTTATACATTTATTGTAATATTAAAATACACATTCAATTAAAAAGTGATCTTCAATCATGATCGTTCTTTGAAGAAAAAATACGACCTATTTGTCAGTATCTTATATTATTAAATATAATAATTAGTAATTAATAATTATAATAGGTGTCATGGTGATGCAGTGGGTAGAACAATCGCCTCACAGCAAAAAGGTTGCTGGTTCGAGCCTTGGCTGGGTCAGTTGTCATTTCTGTGTGGAGTTTGCATGTTCTCCCCATGTTGGCATGGGTTTCTCCGGTTTCCCCCGCAGTCCAAAAAACTATGCAAGGTAAAATTGTTCGTAGTGTATGTGTGTGAATACAAGAGTGTATGGCTCTTTCCCAGTGATGGGTTGCAGCTGGAAGGGCATCCGCTGCATAAAACATATTCTGGATAAGTTGGCGGTCCATTCCGCTGTGGCAACTCCAGATTAATAAAGGGACTAAGCAGACAAGAGAAGAAAATGAATGAATGAATGAATGAATGAATGAATGAATATTTATTTTATTTATTTATATTATTATTATTGTTGTTATTATTATTATTATTGTTGTTATTATTATTATTATTTTTGTTATTATTATTATTATTTTAATGTTTATTTTAATATTTAAAATATATTCAACTAAAAAGTCATCTTCAATCATGATCTTTCTTTGAAAAAAAAAATCTACCTATTTGTCTGTATCTTATATTATTAAATATAATAATTAATAATTAAAGTAATTAGTAATTAATTAAATTACTATCTAATACATTTTGAAATGAAGATTTAAAATTACATTCTGCCTATATTTATTCTCTATATTTATTCTGCCTATATCTATTCAAACATTTGATTCTCAGTTCTCTTTAACACAAGTCTTTCTAATTTAAGACCTGAACTGCTCGATTTAATGGTTTTGTTGTTGTTGTTGTTGTTGTTGTTGTTTTTAGTCATTTAGGCTAATTTAAGATTCCAGTATTTCTAATCTGTGTAATATTTCAAGCCTCAGTTCCCTCTAATAATTCTAATGCAGACATTGTAATATCTAATATACTTAATATAATTTATTTTAGCCATTTATGTATCTTTCTACACTTCACATGTAACTGTTTATATGTAAGCGCGTTATCACCACAAAACATTTTTTTCTCAAATTAGACTCAGTCTATCTTTTTTATAAAAAAAAAACACTTTTAAAGAATGTCTTTGATGTGCAAATATTTTTCGCTGTATTTGCAATTCTGCTTTTCTTTAATTCCAAACTCACACTGAGCACAGCCGCAGTTACTCTTATAAACCGGGGCATTAACAACAAGCTTTACGGTAATATCCATCTTGAGTCAGCTTGAAACATGCCTGAGTGAAATGCACAAGACACATCATATTCCTTTTTATAATCTCATATTTCTCCACTTCGCTAAAATACATCAACATAATCCTATTTGTTAAATATAGCTCTAGCAGATTGATAAATTACGAAATTAGAAAAACGGAAAGAGAGGTCCATCAGACGGATGACGTGTTACAGCGGGTCCCTGGGTCTTCCGGGTCGGTGTAAACAGTGTGCGGGTATCTCATACAAACAAGTAAAATGTAAGTAAAGACGTTTATCTTGTAACAACACTTCATTTTTTGTTATATATTGTACTTAATATGTTAATAAACTCTCTGTGTGCATTAGGTCGAAAGTAACCTTTAAAATCACGCTGACGTCGGACCCGCGGTTACCGTATAAAGTGTGAGTGACACATTATTCAACATATGACACACCATCAGTATTAATATTCCTCATTTAATTGTTTCATTAGCCTGATTTGCTTAATGCTCTTTGTCTTAATATGTACGTCTTTTGATTATGTGCCCAGACTGTATAATTTGAGGGGCTGACTTGATCTCTTAATCAATTCATCTGTTATTCGTTCATCCTTTTATTCACACATGATTTGTATTGAGGTAAAGTTGGTTTTATATTCACACATTTGGACTTTGACGTTCAATAAAACACTATAGCAGAATTTAAAAGTCTAATAGAGATTCATTATAGTAATGCACCATTATGAGCACAACTTGTGACACGATATTTATGTTGTTTATCATGATAAATTAAATATTGTGTCTAAAATCGCATGTAAGAATGACTTGAAAACAACATTAGCACTATTTAATTGACTGTCAGCAATGTTGTACTTTGATAGTCATTCACTGATAATTTGATTTCACTATTTAGAATACCTTAATGAAATTATATTAAGGTGAAAGCCTGAATGTATGAATATTAAACCCACTTTATATCAATGTGATTTGTTAAATAATGGCCCAAACTGATTAATTAAATATACATTTACAGTGTTAATGTTTTTAACTCTGCTGTCAACTCAGAAATTAAAGTCAAATATAAAATACATTATAATTTTCATGTAAAGCACCATATATTTCCCCACGTTAGTTCATCAGTGTATCAAGAACTGTTTTGTATAACAGGTCAATTAAGTGTGCACATATTTGTATACAACTTGAATGGAAATCCACATTCAAGAACATAAACATAAAACCCAGCTCAATAATTGAAGGTTTTACTTTTCTTTAATGGCATATTTGTATTACACCATAAATCAGAGCATACATTCAGCAGCCAAATAGTTGTCAGCATATGTTTAAGAATAAAGTGTTATAGGAACAAATCCCTCTTTGTAAATCCCACCCCAAACAAACAGTGTCAGTCATGAAAAACCTGAAAAAGTCATGGAATTTTGACATTTTGCAGACCTGGAAAAGTTTTGGGAAAAAAAAAAGCCCACAAAGTTTCTGCAAATTTATGGAAATTAGTTTAACAAATATCTGTATACTTGTATTTCTGTGATATAAATTGCGATGTGAATACAATTTCACCAGATGATTTAACAGGTTTATTTAGGTTGATTGGGAGATTTTGTTGGGGGGAGAATCTTGAATAATATAGAACAAATAAATTGCAAGCATAGATAAATAAAATATAGTAAAAGATAAAAGTGAATGATAGTTTTCAGGTATTCGCTATTCGGGTACAGATCTTGAATAATCAACACTGCATAGTCTTCATTGTATATTATTTAATCTTTATCAAAGTTACAAAAAATATCTTGTGGCCGGCTGTTTTAAAATTTGAAATATTGAAATGTTCACACAGTCACAGGCCTTAAAGTGACGGCTTACTCAAAGATTAAAATGTACTTACTATTTACTCACACTTCACTTGTTTTAATACAATAGGAGTTATTAAATTGTATTCTTTTTGTGTTCATTTAAAATAAAATAAAAATCATAAATGTTTGAAACAAGGAAAGGGTGTAATGAAAAAGGCAAGTAATTTTTGGGTGAACTATCTCTTTAAAAATGCATGCAGATGATAAACTTTTACTCCATTATGATTAAACTCTATATTAAACTATAATTCCAACATTGCATATCCTGCGATTTGACTATTGCGCATTCACACATTGCGATATCGATGCTAAAACCATATATTGTGCAGCCCTAGCTTGAATATAGGTTAGTTGTCATTACTTATTTTCTGTCCTTGGCCAAAAATAGATTGTTGCGTGTTCTATGATATGCTGTAATACATTTGAACGTCATTGTTTTTCTTATTTTTTACCATGTATATGTAGGCATTACATGAAACATTGTCATGAAAATGTACTTGAAAGTTTCGGAAAAGTCTTGGAAAAGTCATGGAATTTTAGTAGTAAAAATTTGATGAACCCTGAGTGTGCATAAAAGTATTTAATCTTTATTTATTTATTTATTTATTTATTTATTTATTTGACGTGGACATCACAATTACACTGGACAACCAAATGCATTTGTTTAAGTGTTTTAGCAGACTTGCTAATTCTCAACACCTGTCCACTGGAGGCTTGACAAAATGAAACAAAATAGATACCTATACACAACATTATAACTCTTTACATAAAACTATTGTAAGGCAAAAGCAAAGGCGGCATGATCAAACAAACTAATAGTAGACTGTTTGTGCAAACACTGTTGTTTTGTTTTTAACCACTTTTTAGGAACACCACTAAAAATATTTATATTACTTTCTAATTTTAGGCTAACAGGTGAATCATTCCACAATTTGGCTCATTTAACAGAGAAAACAGATTGACTAAAAGAGGTCTTACACTTTGGCACTAGACAGTCACCATTAGCAGTGGCTCGTGCGACTGTGAGAGGTTTGATGCCTACTGATTTGATCTGAAAACAGCATTGGAACATGATTATTTAAACATTTAAAAAACAATTTATATAATTAAATTTAATAAAACTATCAAAACTATAAAGGTTATGTTTACATAAAACATCACAAAGATGCTATTGCATAGGCTTTAAGGCCATAATTTTAACCGCTGTTTATATATCGAGTCAATAGGCTTCAATGTAATCAAAGAGGCTTGTGACCATGATGTAATGCAATATGTCAAGTGACAGAATATCATTGTGTTCATGTATAAATTTGCAATTTGATACGTTTAAAATCTTCCAATAAAACGAAAACAGTTGACTTGGCTTAACCTTCTTGCTTATATTTTAAACATGACTATCAAATTTTAAAATTAGAGTTATGCCAAGATACTTAAATTCATTCACTTTTTCAATAACTTTATTTTTAATTAGCATCTCAAATTACTCATTAGTTAATTGAATAGTTACACTATAGCAAGGAATTGGAAGAAATTAAATTTTTGAAAAGGGATTTTTGTATTTTGTTTGATTGCTTTTTTATTCATACATATAAAATAAATATAAATTGTATATAATGTAAAACTTATAATATAAAAATCTACTTTTTGCTTTACAGCAATGTTTTACTTTTCTGCTTTATGTATGAACATAAAAAAGCTTTTCCTTTGTCATTAACATCCTATGAATCTTATTTGGCATGAAATTAATGTTTACAGTAAATACAGCACATTTCAAGAATTACAATTAAAGATCCTTGATGTACATTTCCTATATTTCTCATATTTAAAATGTATGCTGCAAAATGGTTGTCTTAAATTATTATTATTATTTTTAAATATCTTACAATCTGCGATCAGTCAGACAGTTAATCAATACTGAAATCTTCATGTTTGTACTGCTGAACTGAAATTCTGCCTCTGTGAATTTTTTCCAAAATGCTCATTTTGAGAAAACACCTTTAAAGATGTGTGCTGTAACTGCAATCTACAGATGCAAATAGATCAAATCCTTTAAAAGAATCACTTAAATGTTTGTTCTCTCCGCTAATCTAAAAAAGATTACATTTTATGACAGCAAAGCAGCCAGAAATCTTCAAATTGGTCAGTGCATGAAGCAGAAGGTCATGTCTTCCCTTGTGACAGTTGCTCTTAGTCTGTTTGCCTTATCGATCGCAATCACTGCTGTGGTCTGTAATAATCTATAGATGTCATACTGTGTCTGACGGGTCGGCAGATGCACATGCTAAGTGGGTGAGATTGCTCTGTCAAGGGCCATTCAAACAGACTGATTTACCAGCTCGGCTCTAAACACCTGCATTGTTGTTATATACACGCCGGCCAATTTGGATGTTTTTCACAGTTCAGGTGTTGAATTTTATAATATAATTCATTACACCAGTTTAGAAATGAACTTATTAAAACATAACAGAGAATCATTTGAAAAAGCATAATATTTACGTTTTATGGACTGATTAGATCCAAGTGAGCTAGTCTATTGTGTTGCACAATATAGCATGCGACATGGCATTATGCACATCTGCAATAGTCATGTTGCAGGATGTTCAAAGTCAAAAGGGATTATACAAATTCAAAATTATTATTATTGTTTTATGTGACAAAGCACCTACTAGGGAAAAATAAATATAAGTTCATCAAATTTGACTTGCATTTCATTTATATAATGAAGAGATATTTAACTTTTTTATTGCATTTTTTAATAACATTTTAACTATTAGGATATTTTGAATGATTGGATTTTTTGATTATTAATGAAATGTATAATGTGTCTGCCTACCAACAAGACTTCCAAGAAAAAAAATAAAGCACTTTTTTTTTTTTCCTTATTTTTGGATTTTTTTAAAAATCTAGTTTATTAGATGCAATCCCCCTAATTGCTGCAACATTTGAAAGCATCTATTTCATATGTATATGAAATATATACAGTTTAAGTCAGAATTATTTTTTGCCTTTGAATTTTTTTTCTTTTTAATATTTTCCAAATGATGTTTAACAGAGCAGGGAAATGTTCACAGTATGTCTGATAATATTTTTTCTTCTGGAGAAAGTCTTATTTGTTTTATTTCGGCTAGAATAAAAGCAGTTTTAAATTTTTTAAAAACCATTTTAAGGTCAATTATTAGCCTCTTAAGCTATTTTTTCCAATAGTCTACAGAGGAAACCATGTTCATACACTAACTTGCCTAATTACCCTAACCTGTCTAGTTAACCTAATTTACCTAGTTAATCCTTTAAATGTGACTTTAAACTGTATAGAAGTGTCTTGAAAAATATCTAGTCAAATATTATTTACTGGCATCATGGCAAAGATAAAATAAATCAGTTATTAAAACTATTATGTTTAGAAATGTGTTGAGAAATCTTCTCTCTGTTGAACAGAAAGACGGGAAAATAAACAGGGGGGGCTAATTATTCAGATTGGCTAATAATTCTGACCTCAACTGTATAGTGCTCAGCATATGAGTACACCCCATTTTGAAAATGAACATTTTCATCCATTTCTCAGTGAATATGGGTAATGTATATTGGTGCATTTGAACAAAAGAGATTTATTAAATAGATATATTTAATTAAAAATAATATTTTAGTCACAGAACATCTTTAGAAATGGAAAGATAATACATTTAAATTCATACCAAATATTGCAAAAAAAAAAAAAAAAAATTACAAACTACAACATTTCAACAAATTCGTATATATTTTTTGTTTCTCTTGATCTTTGCTATTTTTCTCATTTTTAATTAATATTTTTCCCTAAGATATAAATTTGGGCCACTAATTTTTGAACCATTATTGCAAGTTATTTTGTTAGATTAGCTCCAGATTTGGCTTCAGTACTGACTAAACTAATGTATATGCACAAATATAATATTGTATAGCTTCTTATAGAAAATATTTATTTAAATGAAAGATTTGTGTGGGGTGTACTCATATATGCCGAGCACTGTATATATCACAAATATCACAGATATTCATATAACTATACGTATATACTGTAATTTTTTTTTTCTCCCAATATTGTGCAGCCCTACTAGTATTACTGTGTTTGACACACTTTTGCTTTGTTTCTGTATAACACACATTCTTTACAGTAACACTTTCACTACTAGGCATGGGCCGGTTTAAGATTCTGACGGTATGATAACCTTGAATAAAAATATCACGGTTTCACAGTATTGTGATTACTGCTCTTACATATGCTCTTTTCAAATGTATGGGTAAAAAACAGAAACTTTTTTCCACTTTGAACACAATATATTTTATTTTGAGAAACGTATAAAATATTTTGGAACAATACACGTCAGGCTAAATAATTAAAATAAATTATTGACCTCTGCTGTCTTCATTCGTTTTAAAAACACTGATTTCTTTGTAATTTAAAACAGCATTTTTGGATATCTTTTCTGCTGGACATACTGTTGTCTTTAAAAAAGTAAATTAAAAAAAAACCATAGGAACCATAGGAACGGTATAGCAGAATAATTTGGCGGTTTGAAAACCTTGACTTTTCCAAACTGCAGTATACCTTGAAAATGGTTATCGTCCCATGCCTATTCACTACACATAATATTCTTTTTAGTGTTACCTGTACACAGAGATTTATTGATCTTATTATGTTTCAGATTAAGTGTTCCTGAGAGCACACCGTTCACAGCGGTTTTGAAATTTGCAGCAGAAGAGGTGAGTTGATGGCATAAACATGTTCATTTAACTGATATTTTATTACTATATTACTGATAATTTTCAAGGGTGATTGTATAATTAATATTTTTCTACTGACTTTGAAATCATCGAATAAAATTGTTTATATAGCATTGCATGGATCATGAACTTTAGCCCAGTTATATCCTATAGATTTAATAGGGCTTTTCTGATAATGATTTATCCTCTTTTTCTAGCGTAGATCAGGCTTATCTCTGTGTACCCAGCCTTTCCTGTTAAAATCAGAACGGGATCAATGCAGAATCTGATATTTCAATCTTGTAGAGAAGTCATTAGAATTAGATATAATGTAATTCCAATAACCAATATTAGAGCTGGTACCTGTACTATAAATATATAATTGCATAAAAAGAAAGGAAAAATGCAATACACGGTAGACATCCAATATTACATTGTGTTGAATTCAAAATTCATTATGATATTGTTTGTTATATGAGTTATGTTATCACATTAAATTATCATCGTAAATAGTAGCAGCAGTAGTAATATAAAATAAAATGTGAATTATGATTGTTTTAATATTATATACATGTAAATGAATATTATCTTTTAAGTTCTCGTAGATTTGTTTGTAAATGTTTTTTTTTTACTTTACAAAAATATACATTGTGCTTAAGATATCTGTATTACCGTTTGCCACTGTTAAACCCTTATTATAGTCAAATACATTTTAGAAACCTCCCAAAACTAATAAAACCTTAAAAAGTCCTAATATAATAAGTTTAAAAAAAACACACACACAAATTTGGCTTATGCTGACATTTTAACCTACAGTTGATGTCAACATTATTAGTCCTTCTGCAAAATGTTTTTTTTTTTTTTTTGTTTAATAAATATTTCTCACAATCTCCTATAATATTTTTTCTTCTAGAGAAAAGCTTCTTTTTTGTTTGGCTGGCAGGGTATCTGTTGGGTCTTAAAGTCTTAAAATGTCTTGAATTTCGAAAACCAAATTTTGGGCCGACACCCATCCAATCACTAACAATATATTTCAATAAAAGTTTTAAGAAACATTTGTTTATTAACCTTATTTACTTATTCATATGGTGTAATTATCTTCCTTACAATAATATTTTAAGGTTTGAACCTGAAAAAAAAAATCTTTAGCATTTAGTCTTGAAAAACACAAAACAAAACAAATCTTTAGCATTTAGTCTTGTGTAAGTCTGAAATTTCATTCATTATGGTCTTAAAAAGTCTTAAATTTGACTTGATAAAACTTGTAGAAACCCTTGGCTTGTAAAAGCAGTTAAAAAAAAAAAAAAAAAAAAAACTATTTCAAGGTGAATACTATTAACCCGCTTAAAAAAAATAAATAATATATATATATATATATATTGCCTTGCCTACTTAACATAATAACCTAGTTAAGCTTTTAAATTGCACGTTAAGCTGAATATTAATATCTTGCAAAATAAGTTGAAAAATATTATGCACTGTCATCGTGGCAAAGACAAAATAAATTAGTTATTCGACATTAGTTATTAAAACTATTATGTTTAAAATGTGTTGGAAAAAATCTTCTCTCCATTAAGCAACACTTGGGAAATATAAAAAAAATTTAGGGGAGGGCTAATAATTTTGACTTCAGCTGTATGTTAATCTATAGCCATAAATTAAAATATTAGCCATAAGTCGTTCAGAAACGGCTTCAAATCTGACAGAAGCATCTTAATTTACTGTGGACTGTCTGGTCTGAATTAACGGCTGAATTCAAGGCACGCAGACCCAATGGCAGGATGACGTTGCCGATTATCTCGGGTCGTCGCTCCTTTTTTGACATAATGAAATGCCAACTCTGACAACCTCATAATAGGAAGATGTAATGCATCAAGTGGAAGCCCGAACAAATGATGAAGTGCCTTTTTAAAAACGCACAGGCTTATTTTCACCCTCTTTTTTTTGGCCTCTCAAAAATCCTTTTTGTTTTTCTGCTTCGGAAGATTATGGATATGTGATCATTCACAGATTTTTTTTCCTTCTCCTGACAAGAACAGATAGAAAAATTAGTGTACAGAGAATTAGAAACCTAAAATCATCAACATGTCTGGTCAGCAATTCTCCATTTTTCTTCAAGTCAGTTTTATGCTGTTCAATAGTGCAGTAGAAGTGCCTTCAGGAAACCCAGAGAGTTTCAAAGCCCCTTCTGAACGAATTTCCCTGTTTTATTTATTTATTTATTTTTCAACTCTTCTAGCTCTTTGTGACAGTTTCTTCTAAAGCTCAGCCCAGGGAACTCTTTTCTCACGCGTTTGAAGGCTTCTGTACTCTTTAAATCACCTAACGCAAACACAGACTTGAGCTGAGATTTTCTTATCCCTGCCTGACAGAAAGACTGTGTGGTGCTGTTTATGGGTTGTGTCTGCCTGTCAGCATATGTTGTTGATTGATGAATAATAAAACTTTTCTTTTTTCTTTGATTTAAAGTTTAAAGTGCCTGCAGCTACCAGTGCCATCATTACAAATGGTAAGTTGTATGAGATATGAAATGAGATATAATATGAGAAATGATATATGCTATAATATATGCTGTGATGTATGGTGGTGATGATAAAGAGGATGAGGATGATTGTTAATATTATTATTATTATTAATACAAAAAAAATGTTAGATCTCTTTTTGATGTAATCTTTAAGCTAGTGGTTCTCAAACAATTGTCTCTGAAGGCAACAGTTTTGTCTTCAAAACTGTACCTAATTTCACTTATTATTTGAATACTATTTGTGATTCCTGGCATTTTCATTTAGAATGTTAACTGATAAATTTGTTTCATCTCTACATTAATTCTGATATGGATTTTATTAACTAATGCATTTACATCTTGTCTATAGCACTTGTTCACTGCTGCTCTTATAGTTGTGTAAATTGCTTCCTTGTCCTCATTTGTAAGTCGCTTTGGATAAAAGCGTCTGCTAAATGACTAAATGTAAATGTACATGATCGTTCCAGTCTATTTTAATGGGGCATTATAAATTCAGGGTTTTTTTGCTCTTTCTGATACATTAAATTCCATTTTTTTCTTGGTTGCATATCTTTTGGGATTTGGCCTTCTTCTTGTTATTGTTATTATTTTTTCATGATATTTATTATTATTATTTCTTGCAAAGTATATTTTATTCTACATATCTGTATTTATATTCCCTGCAGCAAAATCATTTTAATCCTTCTTTTTTCACATCACATACAGTGCCTATACACTGTAAAACTCAATAAATTAAGGCAACTCAAACAGTTTGAGAAAACTGATTGCAACAAACCATTTGAGTAAAAAAAAAAAAAAAAACTAATCCTAATGAGTGCTGTCAACTTACACCATTTGATTAAATGAAGCAATTTGAGCACAGTAAAACCCAATAAATAAAGAGAACTCAAACCAACTGGGTACTGTAAAGCCCAATAAGTTAAGGCAGCTCAAGCTGTTTGAGGAAACCGATTGCAACAAACCATTTGAGTTAAACTAAGATACGTCATTTGCTTACGCAACAAGCCAGAATGAAAACAAAAGACCCATCATGTTTAAAATACACAGCCGAGAGATTACAGCAGAATTATGTATACATATAATAATGAGGCATGGTCGACCCGGGCTCAAACAAACCTTGTCGTCGTCTGGATGAACAGTCACAAAGCCAAAAAGAAGAGCAGATTTACCCTGTGCCCCTTAGTTTTTTACAAGCCTGTCTGAAGTGCGAGCAGTTTCCCTTGCTTGCGCTCGCCGCGCATCTATATCTGAAATAATAAACTTCTTGAGCTGATGATAATAATGTGCGCTTGATTATTGACGTGCTTTTAAAAGCCGATCCTGTCAGAAACTGACAAACGTGAGAGTGACGTTTTTCAGCAAACGTGAACAAACTGCCTTGTCTAACTATTATCATCACCTTTTGGACTATTATGAACCGGGAATGATGAAATTACTCTCTAACAGAGGCTACATGTGCTGCTAAAGACGAGAGGTTTGCTCTGACTGTGGGCTATATGTTGTGTTGTAAATAAGGACTAAATGTATGTTGTGTGTAGTTTTTCTGTAGTTGGTAACATATCAGTGACTGTAAGGGTCTGTGTGTGTTCATAAATGTTGCATTTATTTATTTATTTTATATAATTACATTTTGATCTGCAGTTATAATCAAATCATGTTCATAGAAAAGTTAGTAATAAACTTTTATACAGAAGTATTTATGTGTATAAAGCATCTGTTTTGTGAGAAGTGCTTCTCATGTGATATGTAAGCGACTCCAACAGCTTTACTGTAGTGTAGACGTTTTCTCGAACGAAAATGACGTTGACTGAAACTTTGTCATACACTACGCCCACCAAAAGGGTACCCCTGGTAGTGGAAACGCAAGCTTGATAAAGGTGACCTGTACCGACCCCAACCGTACTGTACCAGTCAGTGGAAACGAGCCATTAGATCTGTCAGAGCAGACCCCACATGGACCATTTTGTGTAATTTTAAAGCTTTAGCAGGAGACCTCAGAGCACTTTAATACTTCATGTTGAGTAATTATTGAAGAAATGATAACCAGAATGTACGCATTACTCGTCTTGCACAACACAGGACAGTTATTGTAAATGAGATGTGCTGAAATGTGGTTGTTCAGCATTTCAGCTCGTCAGAGTGTTTCTGTGCTCTTGCCCATCTGTCTGATTCATTGATTGTCTTAAAGAATGATTGTTTTGTGTGTGTATTCACATTGATGATGATGATGATGCTGATGTGATCATTATTTGTGTAGATGGCATTGGAATCAATCCGGCGCAGACAGCAGGTTGGTGTCACTACTTCATTCAACAGCATCTGGCTCTGATAAATGTCTTTTTTTCAGCTCTAAAGTTTTTTTTTGATTCATCAAAATATCACACGAGGGTGATGTTTTTTTTTTTTTTTGCACATTCAGATGAATGCCTGTTTGTTTGAACCCACCTTTAATGCATTTTCTGTGCATTGCAAAACATGAAACCTCATCTCGCTCTCACTGTTTACTTCCACGCTTCAGATTTTTCAGGCTATCCTTAGTACATAATCACCCGCATGCAAATGAATGGATCCTTCTGTTTACCGCCTCATATTGTTCATGATTATCCGCTCGGGGACCTTTTGTGAGATCGAATGATTTCCTGAGACTCCTTCAATAGGCTGTGCATGTAAATTTCACATATTGCCTAATGAATATTGATGATGCGCTTCAATTATACGATTCCCCGTTGTTGTGAGTGTATTCCCCTGACTAAATGTTTCTTTACCGATGTTTTCCATCCTGCTTTACTTGTCATTTAAGGCTGTAATCCATTACACGCTGTCTTAATAAGCAGTCCCAGTAGTCTTCTGTCAGTGTTTTCTTTCCTGAGTGCCGTGCTGCATGTAATCACAGGAAAAATGACCTGTAATTTTTCAGACACGTCAGAGGTTGAGCACTAAATGTCAGATTTGCTGTAATTCATTAGTTTTATGGTAGCAACATGTCTATCCTGACCCAAGTACACTCTCAGAAATAAAGCTACAAAACCTGTCACTGTGTTGCTACTTTTTCAGATATTACACTTTTGTACCTTACAGATGCATATTAAAGGTACATTTTTAAACTATTAGGGTACATTTTTGTACATTTAATGAATATGAGATATGGGTGAGCAGGGAGGAAAGTAAAATTTATCATAACCTAATTTAAAAAAGAAATATATTTTTGCATTGTTAACTAACTCACAACAGTGGTCTATCAATATCAGGTGTTATTTTGCATCAATGTAGAACAACTCTAATATAACTTCACTTTAAACAAAAGTTACTTTTGACCCCATCAGCATGGACGAAAGTTACACACGGGTGGGTCAAAAGTAACACAACAATATTTGTTAGATTTACTGGGTTAATCTTGTTTATTTTAAATATATCTGACTATGACCTTGTTAATGTTAACTGCAATCATATTTTGTCCTTTATTTTTACAAAGAAATAAATAAACTGCATTTTCATTTAAAATTTCAGTTTCAAAAGCAATCCAACAATGCAAAATGTAAAAATGTTCTATAATTTTTGAATATTTCTTTTTTTTTATTGACAATATGCATTAATTTTATAAAACAAATTTTAAAAAACACTGAAAACTCAAATGTGGGAGTGAAAAATAATGTATGGCTATTAGCAGTGGGACATGAATAACAATGTTACTTTTTTCCCCACAGGAACTCTTGCCATTTTAACCTGATTTACTTTTAAACCGAAAAACTCAAGAGGTTTCTAACTTAAGGATGTGTTATTGCACTAAATAACCTGTAGATTGATCAATAGTGTGACACATGAAAAGAGAAACAACCTGTAATAAGGAAAAAAGAACCGCTACAATAATTTACTTTTTGCACTTAAAAACAGAAATTTGGAGCTAACTGTGGGACACTGTCCCAAGATCACATGATATTTGGCAGCTTCATCAAGGATTGCCTGCTGAATGTGCTGTTACAGCTTGGAAATCAAATGTTGTCAGGGCTTCGAGAAAATCGCTTCAATACTTTCGTCTTATGTTACTTTCGTCCCCTATCTCCCCTATACATTTGTTCTATTTAGGTATAAATATACTTTTTATGTACAAATGTGAACCTGGTAGCAGTGGTTGGTACAAAAGTGTATATTTTGAAAAGGTACCACCCAAATGACCCTAGTTTTTTCTGAGAGTGTATGTAGCCACCTTATGAAGATGTACCTTATATAAGCACATGCTAAATATAGATTATGCTCAGACACCTGAATAGATATCTTTTCATGTTATTGCAGATTTGCTGTGTGAACGCAATGCAAGTCTTTACCTTGGCATATAAAAGGTTTCTGACATATGTCAAAATTGAGTTGTAGAAACCTTATTTATGTAGTTTGGGAGGGTTTATTTTTACAAATATTCAATGTTCTATTTATGAGAAAATCAACACATTGAATGCACACTAAAGGACCAATCAAAACTATCTCAGAGGCAAAAAGGAGTGATATTAAGTCCATATTTAAACTCCTGCCACAAGCAGAGATTATGATAGTAGTGTTAAAAAAAATAAAAAGAATGAAAATGAGAGATGTGAAAGATACAGCCCTTATGCACACATCTCTATGGAGATGATATGTATTTTTAAATGCAGAGCTCATACACATCTCACCCTTTTGAAAAAAAAGACTGTTGATATGTCTAAGATGTATAGGTAATATATGATATTAAGTGAGATAAAATGTAACATTTCTTGAGGCATTGCATAATATATTAATGAAAAATTAATTTTTCAGTGTTGATTTAACTGTGAAACAACTGTCAACATTTTATATATATGATTCCAGTAGTAATTTGATTAATTGCTCATTTGTATTTAAGGTGGTTTTTAAGATAATTTAGAATAAACTATTTATGTTAACATTTATGTATCTTATCATTATTCAGGCATATAGTAGTTTATTTTTCAATGTGTATTAAACTGTGAAACAACTGATAACATTTTAAATGAACGATTCCACTAGTAATTTGATTAACCGTCTGATTTTCCAGGAAATGTGTTTCTGAAACACGGCTCAGAACTACGAATCATTCCAAGAGATCGGGTTGGAGGAGGTCGCCGGGCCAGGATGTGACAATCCAGTAGTTTTCTGTCACAGACGATGAACATACTTGTGTATTTATTGTCCGGCCTTGAGGTCTCAGCTCTTAGCTGCTCTAAACAAGCAGTGCTGCGGCTTCAGATCAGTCAGAGGACCTCACAAATCTCACCAAGCTGCCACCACAAACACCCTTCTTGAAGACACACTGGCAGAGTATTGTTGATGTGTTGAGCCCCATAATTACTAGGTATTTTGATCTGTCAACAAATGTTTAGTAGGATCACATACTTTAATGCACATTTTTACAGGCAATGCATAATGACCTTTACCAGACAACAACAACATACTTGTCAAATGTCTTCTGCATGAATACAATAAATTGGATGTGCATTAATGACACTGCAACAATCTAATAAAATAATAATAATAAAAATAGAATCAAATCGTAACATAAAACTATAAAAACTAAGTGAAAATTTAAAGACGCTTAATGTGTTCTTAATGCAAATTTTATAAAGTCAATTCAATGTCTTAAGTACAATGTCTGTTTTAATGTTTAAAAAATACAATTCCCGTTGTCCATTTTTAGATTAGGCAATTGAATAGAAAGCAACGTATTTTGGCTTGAAGTTTTTGCTTTTCTTTGATGTTGGGTCTAGTCATTTTGTTTTGATCTAGGTACACAAACAATAACTCGCTGGATGAACCCCACTGCATGAACTGGATGAGGGCAGGATTTCCATCCAATAAATTTATTTAGCACAGACTAAAAATATATATATATATATTTACACAATTAAATGCAATTGAGTTGGTCCAATATGACTTATCAAATAAAAGTTTAAATACATTTGTATTTTTATTTATCTTAAACTCAAACGTCTGATAATGTCATGTACAGTTGAAGTCAGAATTATTAAACCCCCTTTGAATTTAATTTAATTTTTTTCATTTTTAAATATTTTCTAAATTATGTTTAACAGAGCAAGGAAATTTTCTGATAATATTTTTGCTTCTGGAGAAAGTTTTATTTGTTTTATTTCAGCTAGAATAAAAGCAGTTTTATATAAAAAAAAAATGTTAAGGTCAAAATTATTTAGCTTTTTTTTTCTCGATAGTCTACACAACCATCAGTATACAATAACTTGCCTAATTACCCTAACCTGCCTAATTAACCTAGTTCAGCCTTTAAATGTGACTAAGCTGTATAGAAGTGTCTTGAAAAATATCTAGTAAAATATTATTTACTGTCATCATGACAAAGAAAATAAATCACATATTAGAAAGGAGTTAATAATACTATTATATTTAAAAATGTTGAAAAAAAATCTATCTTCTAAACAGAAATTGGGGATAAACGGGGCTAATAAATCAGGCGGACTAATAATTTACTCTTTAACTGTATGTCTAATATGTGTCATACATTTCAAAGTTGCTTAGTTTTATTTAAAGTTATCCTAAATGAACTAAAAGAGCCATTTTTAAGCATATTTCATGAGTTACATATACAATTGATTGAGACTAATCTCAGAACAAATTTTAGAACAGTTATTGCTCACTGAGCAAGGGAATAAACTGCATTTTTGCTAATTAAGCTGCCAACACCTAAAGCATGGGTGCTTCTGCAAGGTGGTAATCTCAAAACTCTAAGCATTACATGAGAATCCTCTGAAGCTTCAAACTAAAGTGAAGATTAAACTCTAACAAGCCTTTCTATTAACTTGAAACATCTAAGATTACTTTTATTGTCAGCATTTCCATTTCCTAATTTAATCCCACGCAAAGCATGTTGGGAACTACACCAGGTAGTTGGACCAACACGAAACGCTTAAGTTAACTTACAAATTTAAGTTGACAGAACATAACACAATTAACTGGCCAAAGAAATTACAAAAATTGTTTTGTTTCAGCTCATTTTAAACGGGTAGTTTGAACAAGCAGCAGTACTCATTGTTTTGATTGTATTGCAGTTATTGTTTCAGGCAGATAGACTGAAAAAGATTATTCATTAGATTTACAATTTTTTTAAGTTAAGTTGTTGCAAACAACTATATGGGCTGAATTTAAACAAATTAAATTTTGTAATGTTCAACTTTTGTTTGTTTAAATTCAGCCCATATGAAATGTTTGCCACCACTTACCTTACAAAAATTTAGTAAATCCAATGAATATTTTTTTTCAGTGCATTAACATCATCAGTGTAATGAAACCCCTATACAAAGTATGGTTACTTTAGCTCTAAAACATAACAAATTTAGCATTTCATAACGTACATCATAAAATATGTACACACAAGAACTCTTCCCATAGTTCTTAAAAATAGTGTTACATAAACCAATTTGACATCCAATTTCTTAAAAGTTGCTTTCTGCCGACTCAAGTTAGTGGTTGTGCCTTTTCATTAAGGCTTAAAATCATGACTTACTGCAAGACCTGAATAGTGCATCAGGCTAATGAATGGCAGGCCTCTACCTTTGCTTTTTGCACCCTCCACTTTCCCTCCTTCCCTTACATTACAGAGAGGCAGAGGCGAAGGAGGAGGAGTGTCTGACTATTCAGTGTCATAATGGATCTTTCATTTGTTTTAATAAAAGAGCAGGCATGCTGTGCCCTTTCCGTGCCACTCATTACTGGGGAAAGGGGAGAAGTGCATTATAAATACAGCAAGGCCTACATTATTCAAACGCAGACATGTTACTGTGGATCACATTTGAAAAGGCATCACTTGCCTCTAGCCTCATTTGGCAGGAAATGATGCGGTTTGTTCATTAGCTGGGAAAGACTTGTGCTCTTATAGAAATGAATGGTTTTGTCTGTTTGAGGAATGTCAAATTGAAAAGTCAAAAAAGTTACAAATATACTTATGAGTGTTCATGTCAAAAACATTAAAAAAAGCATTGAATACTAAACTGTACAGTGCCTGCATGTAAATATGCTTGTTTTTGCGGCATATGGTTTGTTCACTTAATTTAATGTATGTAAACATAGTCCATGTTTCAAAGCTTTAAATGGAGAAGACAAGCTTCAGAAGTCTCCTTCATAGCACAAAGACATAGCAATTTGCATAAATTCAATCGTGTGCCATTTATAAGAGGTCTTCTTAAGCAAGCCAATGACAGAACTCTTAAATATTTATAATTTAGTTTGATGTTGTGGACTTGATTGTGTTATTTGGAGTGGTTCAAACAGACCATTAAATATTAGGGCATCAGGATATTAGAAAAAAAGAATATTGCTATAGACCATTTCAATGTGGTCATGTCATTGGCCCATGAACATTTCTTTTTTGTTATCAAACTATTTTATAACCTATACAAGAATCAATTCAATCATAACTTAAAGTTAAAACAGCCGTCATAACATTATTTATCAATATGTGGCTCTTTTTGGATTCTCAAAAGCTATAGAAATTAAAAATGCAAAACAGGAAGTACATTGGGACCATTGTTATTGTTTACATTCCTCAAAATGGTCTATATTTTGCGATATGTTTTGCAATAGAAATAAAATTTCAACAGTGTTGTGATTTTTAGGCATAGAAACCTCCCTTAAAGTAAATGTATACTGTAAAAAGCTTTATTTATTAATAATTATGGCTCACGTGATGATTTAAAGTGGTTGAATCAAGTCAATGTTTGAGTTAAAAATGTTTACTAAGAGTTGGTAACACTTTAAAATAGTTGTCATTTAGGGCGGACTTTATTTTGATGGTCCGTTTGTTGAATGTAAGTTACATTGCATCTACATGCCAACTAATTCTCATTAGATTATAAGCAGACTGTTAGGGTGGGGTTAGTGTAAGTTGACATGTACTTGCAAAGTTTCTTATAGTCTGTTTAGCAGCGGTATCAACAGATATTAAGCAGACAGTCTCCTAATGCTTAAATGGACCATCAAAATAAAGTGTTACCATCATTTATAAGGGGTTTAGAAAGCATAAATAGTTCTCACCTCCGATTAGGCCACAAAACTGCATCAAGTTGTGTTAATGAAGCATGTAATTACATACAAATTGACTATTACTATATGCCTGATGAAATAAATATGGATTTGAATAGTTTATTAATCATTT
This sequence comes from Danio aesculapii, assembly GCF_903798145.1. Taxonomy (NCBI): domain Eukaryota; kingdom Metazoa; phylum Chordata; class Actinopteri; order Cypriniformes; family Danionidae; genus Danio; species Danio aesculapii. Next base: position 25,919,767 of record NC_079444.1, read on the forward strand.
ACTTTGCTCATTTTAACCAACTACTTTGAAATAGGTTTGTAAGTAATGCAATACATTAGTTATGAAAACCTAATCATTAACAAAATATGAAGACGCAGTCATTACATTATTTGTGTGCTTATAAATCAATAACAGCCCATTTGTAGCTGTATTTAAAAAGTGCTTACCAATGTCTATCAATGTAGAGTTAATGCTTAACAAATGATGAATTGGCTAATACTTAATGCATGATTTATAATGTGCAGTTATTATGAAGTGTTACCCATATGATAATTAAATTAAAAGCAGATAAATTCAACTTGGCAAAGATACAAATGAAATACACATCTAAGGAGCTGGACAGTATTCAGACAGAACCTGAGTATATTATAGTATATCAAATTATACATAGTCATACACTGTAAAACCCAACAGTCAACTTTATCAAATGAAATGAGTGTAGTTAACTCAAAATTTGCTGAAAGTTAATTCTACTCATTTGAAAAGAGTTTTGAACTCAGTGATGAAGGTAATGAGTTAATAAAATACCTTTTACTTCACCTTAAATGGAGTAAGTTCACAGTACTCATATAGAATAGTTTTTAACTCAAATGGTTTGTAGCAATCAGGTTCCTCAAACAGTTTGAGTTGACTTAACTTATTGTGTTGTACAGTACTCAGTTGGTTTGAGTTCTCTTCATTTATTGGGTTTTACTATGCTCAGATTGCTTCATTTACCCAAATGGATTAAGTTCACAGTACTCATTAGGATCAGTTTTTAAACTTTGAACAGTTTTTTTCATCTAGCATTTCTGAACACACACACTCACACTTACTGTATAGTCATGCACGCATCTGAGCTCCAGCAGTCAGCGGATGCTTTGAGCACAAACCCCCAGAGAGCAGTGCACGTCAGACAGTTGACATATGCATGTATGTAGTAGATGTCTGTGTAGATGTACTACTGGATCGCGTCTTACTATAGTTGTTAAACGTGATATTTAATTAATCTTGTCTCTATCTAACGACTCTTCGGTTTTTGAATCTATCAGGTAACGTGCCACAGCTCAGAAAACTGCTTCAATCTTTTGCTTTCACACTTTTATTTAGTTATTTTAGCAAAAAACTCAGATGCTGTTGGTTGGTTCCTGTTGGTTGAGCACTTTTTTTACCAACTAAGTTTGTCGATGCCATGATAACAACACAGATCTCTCTGTCTATTCATGCCAGAGTCCCATGGAAAAAGTGATTGACGGGTGGCAATTTGTGCGTAACTTGTGTTTATTTATTTATGATTTGATTATGGGTAAAACAAAGACCACGCGGGTCAGGTAGTTGAAATGGTAGGCTACAAATAACTAATCCATTATTAATTAATTATTCATAAATAATAAATTCACCGCACCAAAACTATTACTTTACAAACTGTATTGTAAATAAATCATATAAACATTTTCATATTAGTCAATAATATTACTGAAATTAATAAAAAAACTGAATAAATATAAATTTGCACACATTTACAACATAAGTAAGTTATAGACTCGATGATGGGCTAAAAATCTGCAGAAATCTGTGGATTTTTTTGTGGGCCTAGTTATGGGTCTTAAAACACATGCAAGTGATAAACTTTCTCTACATTATGGATAAACTTTGCAATGATAAACAACCTGATCAACTATAATCCCGACTGAACATTGCACATGCTGCGATGTGACTATTGCTGATGTGTACATTGCGATATCAATGCTGAAACGATAAACTGTTCAGCCTTATTTCATAGTAAGCTTCCTATTTTAGAGCTTAAAGTCTTGTGATGGAACAGATATGAGTCAGATATGAGGCCTAAGCAATGGTTGTATAGTATTGGCGTCTTGTGACATTTTATGCATCTGCGAAAACATGTTTTTTCTCATGTTTCTATAGAAGCTCTTAATTCAGGCCTTTGAGAGGTCACCGAGAGATTGAACGCTCACAAAAAGACCATCCCTCTGAATTGCTGTTGACAAAATAAGTCATTTTTTTCCCCTCCGTGGCTGAACGTTGTCCACATGTATTACAGATAAGCAACTGCTGCCTGTCAGTTCGGCTTCTCACTCAATGTATCTTTCAGATGAAATGATATGTGGCACGCATTTAGATTTGGCTTGTGCGTTCAAGCGGCAGATTCGTTTTCTAGAGTTCACAGAGGTAATTAATTTGCTATATTTCTTTCAGGCAAAGGAAGAAGTGGCTTTCAGGAGTACAGCAGCAAATTGGTTTGGCTTTTAAAAGAATGGTTTTGTGCTGTTCATTTTTTTAGTCACAAAAATGTATTATCTGCATCTCTCGTAACAACGAGGTTCAGGGAATATCAAAGATTATCAGAGTTTTCTGTCACTGGATGATAGGTTTTAGACTTGACAAGACTTTAACATCTTAATTGACAGGTATTTCTTTTACATGAAGCAAACTACAAAAAAGACAGCACAATAATCAAAACAAAGCAAGAAAAATATAATAAAACAAATAAAAAAATGAGCAAAGCAAAGTCATAAAATGAAGATTTTCTGTGTCCTTTTGAAGCATTTCAAAGTATTTAAAGATATCGAATGTCAAAAAAACTGTTTTACATCACTGCATAATATACGGTGTATTCTTATTAGACAATACTAAACTGAAAAAAAAGGATTCAATGATGATTGCTTCTATTTACTAAATTATGTATTTAAACAAATTATATTGAACATTACTAAATGTAGGATGGCATGGTGGTGCAGTGGTTAGCATCTTTGCCTCACAGCAAGAAGGTTGCTGTTTGAGCTCTGGCTGGGCCTGTTAGCATTTCTGTGTGGAGTTTGCATGTTCTTTCCATGCAAGGGTTTCCTCTGGGTGCTCTGGTTTCCCCCACAATCCAAAGACGTGGTATGGGTGAATTGAATAAACTAAATTGGCTGTAGTATGTGTGTGTGTGTGAATGAGAGTGTGTATGGGTATTTTCCAACACTGGGTTGCGGCAAGAAGGCCATCCGCTGCGTAAAACATATGTTGGATAAGTTGGTTAATTCTGCTGCGGCGACTCCTGATAAATAAGGGACTAAGTCGAAGAAAATTTTATGAATTACTAAATTTAATTTGTTTGTTTAAATTCAACACAAATCAATTTTGCAAACAATTTTTTTTTGTGTATAACATGATTGTCAAATATGTTTACATAAAGTATTGAAATAGTCAACATGAAGTCAAAAAACTAAAAAAGTACAATAAAACAACCACAACTGAATCAAAGCAAAGTTAAACAAAACAAAACATAAATGCTCATAATAAAACAGGGTTTGAAACAAAGTACTTGTCAAATATGTCAGTTTTCAAAATAATTGTCAAATATGTTTACATAAATTATGGAATTGAGTATGGTTTGAAGCAAAGTCAGAAAAATATCAAAGCCAAGATAAAAAGCAAACACATCAAATCCAAAAACAAAATATATAAAAAAAACTGAACCAATCCAAAAACAAAGCACACAAAACAAACAAAAGCAAATTAACATTTGTTATAGGATGTTGGTTTGTTTTGATCACACTGTAGTTTAAGGTACAATTCTCCATTAATAAACCTCAATAACCTTCTTATTCACTCAAAAAAATGTGACTTTTTCTTTTTCCAAACTACTAATTTAAAATGAGTTGAAACAACACTACTCTTAATTAATTTTTGGTAAAACTTAATTGTTTTAAGTTCAATCCACTTATATTTGTAAAAACGATTGAGCTAACTTACACCTGATTTACACGGGCTTCAGCATCAACGCTTAACGGAGGGTGTGTATGAAGTTAGGGCTGACGCGATCGTCACAGCAGCGTCAGCCAATGAAATTAGTCCGCAATCAGCTACTGTCTGAGCTGGGGTATTTGCATAAATCGAACTGATTGGCTGACACTTCCGTTGGTGCTTGAAAATTTGAGAAATTCCCAACTTTTACAGTGAGCAACGCTGCTGAAGTGGTGCAGACAGATCAACAATTCAGTTCGGCAATGCTTGACATCATTCATTCGAAGTGAATGGGAAGCATTGATGCTGACACCCCATGTGAATGGGGCTTTAATCGATTTGTGTTGTGACAACGTGAAAGAATTGTGTGGAACTCAGCATTTTTTACAGTGTTAGCTGCTTATTAACGTTTATTAAGATTGTATGAGTTTGATTGTTGGGTTAGTAGGATTAGGGATGGAAGGTCATGCACAATACATACTTTATACATACTAATAAATAGCCAATATCTGGTATTAAACCACTAGTGAGAATTAGTCCCTGTATAAAGTGTTTTTTAAATTGATTATTACATTTCAAATACACAACTTTGTTCGGTATAGCATGGTCTAGCCTTACACACACCACTACCTCTCAATTACCATTTAAAGCTGAAAAAAAAAAACATTTTCTTTGGAATTTTCTTTACCCAGCTGTTTTTATTATTATTAAAGAGGTCATCCTTCAATATGAGATCAGTCCCTCACCCTTGTACCTCTTAATTTTTGCTTCGGCATTCTAGACATGTCTTGCCCTGCTTTAAATTCTGTTAGATGAAATGTCACGCCGGCGCGAGGTTACACCATCTTAATGCCTAGCTTCAGTGTTATTTTACACATGATGTGACAGGAATGACAGAACATAATTTTAGCAGTGGGCCATGAAAACACATGCCATTCTGACATGCAAAAAAAAATGTTGATTATTTGCTATAAGAAATTCCATTTCCTTCCATCAATACTTGAAATCTGGATTCCTTTGAAATGTTTTGCATGACATTTGCCACTCATTTTTCAGCAAACCAGCCTAATGCTAGACTATCAGTGGTGGTAAAATGGCCCCGGCAATGTTTGCACATAAACAACAATCCCAGACAAATAGACTAGGGAATGGGAAAGCATCAGGCTATTAACATAACATGAAAACACCTTTAGAGGGTCGGTCATAGATCAGCGGGAAAAGCACATGCAGCTCGAGGCAAATGTCACACACTGAGTGTCTGGGTGTTCTTGAGGAAAATGAAAAGCCTCAGACAGTTCAAGTGATGATAAAGCTCTCGGGTGAGCAAAATGCTCTTGAAGGAATAGAAATGTTAGACATGCAGAGACAATAAGTTATCTTTCCCTTCATGCTAGATGCCTGGTGGTGCTTTGGGTTTCTCTACATGGCTAATGTTCTGGAAAGGTTTTCTGAGCGTTATCTCGTCTTTAAAAGTGGCGCTCAAAATGTTATATCAGAAACTTTTTTTGTTTTTAAATGACATAAATCTACTTTAACGTTGCATAATTAAGACAATGTTATGAATGTTTAGAGTATTTATTCATAAATCAAATTTATTTAACTATTAATGTTCTTATAATGTTCTTCTTAACTTGTGGCATTTCTTTAATTTAGCTGTTACCCCTTGTTTTAGAACATTCAGAAGTAGCATTTTCATAGTGTTTGCAATATGATAGTATAGAATGTTTGCATAAAATTTTTTGAACATTTGTTAATAATGTATTATTTTTTAATGAAAACGCTGGCACATGATAAAGTTATCAAACTGAATGTTCACTTAAATTCTGTCATCGTTTGCTCTTCCTTTTTTGTCTTCTGTTGAACAAAAACTGTTCTGTTGAAAAATGGTAATGTTAAAAACTGGTACTTTAATAGTATAGATGGTTTCCAACGGTCACTGATAAAGTTATGTTTTCATAACATAATGGAAACATTAACAAAACATTTTTATAACATCTTAACAACACCAATATTAGTCTCAATGTTTAAAAAACTTAGTTCAGAATGTTAAAAAGGAAACATTAATAAAACTGGAAACCGCTAACCTTCTGAAAACATTTATCAGTTAATAATGTTTTAATAACTATATAGAAACATTAGTAAAAAAATGATAAACATTTTTATTATTATTTTTATTTATTTATTTTTTGCTGGAAAAAAAATTAAGAGCAAAACATATTTTTTAAAAATCCCCCTAAATGTAGTATATTATAATCAGTGTTGGTTATAACCAATGTGTATTAATCTTAAGCTTAAAAAATGCTAAATTAACATAACACATACATTACTTTCCTTAAAAAGTAAACAAGTAACAGATTCAGTTACTTTAAAAAAAATGAAATTTGTAATTGTTATGTGATGGACAAACATTGGTCAGAACAGGAGCAAATGGGTACATGCTAGGAAATCCAGAGCGTAGTCATAAACAGGAGAATAGTTCCGGTGGCAAGCAATGTTCACCAAACAGTTTTAAAAAAACTCAGCACAGATGTTTAGCACCATTATTCCAGTCTTTATACCAAAAATCTGTTTGTGTGTGTGTGCGCGCGTGTGCGCGTGCGTGTGCGTGCATGTGTGTGTGCGTGTCTGTGTGCGTGCTGTTTATATAGTCCTTGAACCAGCCCATGACCATTCAGCTGTGTGTGTTTGCAATCAGTGGAAAACAGGAACCGGTGTGTGTGAGGTGCATGCTGGGAGTTGCAGTTCTTTGGTGTGTGTGTGTGTGTGTTTGTTTGTTTGTTTGTGTGTGTGTGTGTGTGTGTGTGTGTAGTTCTCCAGCGATCCACAAGGATTAGATTGCTGGAGATTGTGACAGTAATACAGAAATTATCTAATTACAGTAATAATCTTTACCCAACACTGATTAAAATCACTACAATCAAAAACTGTAATTATTTATTTTACATTAAAAATATAACATTCCTATCATGTTTGCACAATAATAAAAACAAATCCCTCAACATTTGCAAATTCAAGCAAAAATATATTTTATGTATAACACTTGCTGTTTTCATGTTCAAATTTTGTATTGCGAAAAAACAAACACTATAACAATAAAAATTGCCACGTTTTGTTTTGTTTTTTTACAAAAGAGAATAAATATAAAAAGAATAAGGAAAAAAACAAAAAAATATTAAGAGGGAAAAAAGGAAACGAGTAATAAAAATGTACAAAAATTACAAACAACTGAATGCAGTCATTCAACAACCACAATCAAATGTTCAGATACGTCGTCAATGGTGAAAGTAAATATTTACAATTAAACCGTATAAGATAATAATAGTAAAAAAACAATGAAAAAATTAATCATAGGAAATAAATTAAAAGGAAAGCATTAATAAATGGAAGGCAAGATGTTAAGAGAGTTAAAATAAGTTATAAAGCATGGGCAATTTTTAAAGAAATAAGTTTTCCCAAGGTATCTAACCTTTTCCAACCTTATAAAATGGGATATAGTTAGAGGCTTATTTGATTTCCAGTGAAGTAGAATATAACACCTAGCTAATAATAAGGTAAAGGCCAAAATATGAAGTGGTTCAGATTTAAACTGGCACCAAATCTTTGGAAGCCCAAAAATGGCCACATCAGGGGATGGGTCTATATTTACTTGCAACACCATAGACACAATTGTAAAATAATTAATTTAGTAGTTCTGTAACATAGGGCACACAATATCCATATATGACTTAAATTAAACTAAGGTGCATAACATATGTCATCAATATTGAAAAAAATTCCTGGAAAGCTTGGATTTTGAGAAATCGATTCTATGAAATACTTTAAATTGTATCTGGCTTAGGCGAGCACAAATTGTTCCAGGACATATTCTCTGCAGTTCACCAAGCCACCAGTCACTTCTTGTTTTTCATGTAAATTTTTCTTGCTGCTAATAATATTTTTAAAACAAAATAGTCCAAAATTACCAAAACCTTCGTAGAACATTCAGATACCAAAAGTGCACCATCTTCAAACCTGAAAACATCACAGAAATCCTTCATGAATGCAATTTAGTCTATAATTCAATCGTCAAACGCAATTAACCTGGAATCAGATACATCTCGAATAACGAGTTGTCTGTAAGCTACCGTCCTCAAAACTCATCAAACCCAGTTTAAGTTTCGCCTCACTACTGTTTACCAAACGTTACAAGCATTCAAACCTCATCAGCCCCATATAAACGTGCTATTTGATATCTCAGACTTGAAGCAGTATGCAAACCCTTACAAAAATGTCATTATGTCACTCGACAGCATCGATCAGACCCTCCATCTGCAGCTTGTGGCCTACAATTAACCTCCAGCTCTCTGTCTTTCTTTCTAACACCACTCCCCCTTCCTTTGCTTTCTTCCCATTACTTTGGACAGGAAAAGTATGATGTGGCGGCACCAATTATAACAGCCTATTTTCTTTAGAGAGCAAAGGCTTGAGGTTGCTAGTTGGCTACGGTAAAAAAGGCAGGAGAGAGTGGGATCAGGCTCGTTAATGAGCGTCTCGTTGATGTATTACTGTCCATAAAAGCATTTGGGGAAAGCGCAGATCAAACCGCAGTCCAGTCCAGAGTGCTTTGTCTGCGATCCGATTATGGATCCGTCTTGTGATTTGCGAGGATGTTTGATCCTCTCTGTGCTCAGAGTCAAGAATTATATTTGGAGTTTAGCTGTTTGTTAATATTGCATCTTTGATTAGAAAGTTAAAAGGGCTCATAATGAATCTGACCGAGGCTTGTTGCGGGCGGTGTGCAGTTGGAATGTTTGGAAATAAAAAGGCTATTTCTCTTTTAAGTCAGTTTAAAATTTTTAAAGATGCAGTATATAAGTTTGACACCCAGTGTTTGAACTAGGTTTTGCACACCTGATTCAAAACATGCAAGGGCAGGTTCCCAGATTAGCGACACCAACAGGATTGTGCCTGACTGTTAAGCCTAAAGACTAATTTAAATCGTTTTCTAAATAAAAGCTACGGCACACGATAGAAGGAATATTTTCCATATTAAAAGGAGTTTTTGTTCTAACCAACACCTGAAATTTATATTATAGAAGCCGTTTATTTCTTGCAGCCAAAGAACAGAAAAATATGACAATGATCACCTGTTTTATTTAGTGTTAAACGCTCATAATGTGAGTTTGAATGCCATTTTACATGACATTTATTGTCATATTACTGAAAGCAGCAGCAGATCGTTTACCTCAGATCTTGAAAATAAAATAAACCATATTTCAAATAAATAAAAACAAAATTGTATATGAAGTAAACCATTAAAAATAGAAATTTAGAACTGTGACTCAGTGCAAGACAACACATATCAGTGATTCATTTCATTGGAGTGCAGTAAGTGCACATATTCTGTGCTTCTGATTGGGTGTATTTAAATTTCTGTAGTGTTGGGTCTGGTGCAAAAAGCCAAATTGCTTATCACTGCAAATCTAACCACGTGGTGTCTTGTTAGGACACATGGATACAATGTAACCTGCTCACCGAATGTTTACGTTTGTAATATTTATATTAATTGCTACTTAATAACTATGTGGAACTCTGAATGTGCGTCTTATTTCCGAGTCTGCTACTGTCCACCGGAGGTCGCATTTTCAGTCACAGATGCACACTTTGAAAGCCTTCCTGACTGAATGAATGAAATGCGCTGTTATCCACCAAGGTAACCCGGGGTGCTGAAATATAATTGGCTAAACTGGCGTTGGGCGGGTTAAATGACCAAAACAAAGACTAAGACTTTCCGGCACATAACACACATTTTCCAAGCAGAATAACTATCTTCAGCATTGTTTTACAAATACACGGTCACTTAGCATGTTTCTTAAATATCGGCAGACATATAATGGTATTTTTATGCTTTAGAAGAGTCAAAAACTTACATACAGCACCTTTAAAAACTGTTGGTAAAACTGTATTAAAATGCGATTTGTGAGATTGTGAAGTTTAATTTAATTTAATTTGGGCATGTAGTTCATTGATACACGTAAATAATATAATATTTGTATTTATCTCTGAAATTAATGAAAAGCACTGTTATCTTACCTGTATTATGAATGCTAATAGCATTCAGAATTAGTTGATATGATGCATGCTCAGTGATATTTACTGTAGTAAAGTAATCTGTGTGCCTTAGCAATTGCAAATACTTTTTTCTAGTATTTCCCAAGTGCTGTTTAACAGCGATTTTCAGCACATTTTTAAGCATATCCATTTTAATAACTGATTTCTAATAATAAATTCTTTTGTCTTTGCCATGATAACAGTACATATTTACTAGTTATTTTGCAAGATAGTAGTATTGAGCCTAAAGTGCATTTTTAAGACTTAACTGGGTTAAATAAACTATATAAAACTGTATTGTTACATAGATATTTACATTAATATATAATTAGTAGAATATACATGTATATTTTATTTACATTTTCTCAAATATATGCATGCGTGTATTCATATATACTGCACATAATACATAATACAGTACACACATATATTATGTCAATAATCTTTGGATGTGGATTAATTTTTGCCCTGCACTAATATATATAATTTAATAATAATAATAAAAAATAATAATATATAATAAAAAATAACACAATACACTCTCAGAAATAAAGGTACGAGAGCTGTCACTGGGGTGGTACCTTTTCAAACGGTACACATTTGTACCTAAAAGGTCCATATTAAAACCTTTAGTTTTAAACGAAACATATTAGTACCTAAAATGTACAAAAGTGTTCCTCTCAAAATTTTTAGGTACTAATATATAATTTTGAGGTACCAATATGGACCCTTTAAGTACAAATGTGTACCTTTTGAAAAGGTACCACCCAGTAACAGTTTGCGTACCTTTATTTCTGAGAGTGTACAATAAAATATATATTTTTTCCAACCATTCAGTTGTAGCAAAGCCATCATTCCAATCATTACACCAAGACATTTGCCATTTTTCTTTTCTTTATACAATTTTATGTTTTATTTCAAGTTTTTTGTCAGCTCTTGTCTATTTTGATAAAATAAAATAAAACAATTGCTTGGTGTTGTAATAATGCTGACAACAGTTTTGCTTTTCATACTGTGAAATATATTTATTTCACTATTTGTTTAGATTATAGTTTTCGTCACGCAGTACTTCATCTCTTTAAAATACGTCTTTATTGTTCACCAAAGAAAAAACATTAATGGAGATTACTGCTGCTAAACAAGGATGAAATTATTATTTATTGAAAGGATTCACTGATTTCTCTCATCCTGCCCAATTAATTAGTTTTTCAGATTATAGGGTGAAGTGGTTTTTTTTTATACCAAAAATTACTTGCATTTCACGTATTATGTACTTTTGACTTTCAAAATTGAAAAACAATCTATCATTAATCATAATTAGAATTTTTATTGGTCACATTTGCATTTGAGCTGTATGTGAAATATTGTTGTCCATATTTTTTTTTCAAAAACCTTTGCTTGACTTTGAATTCTCTCTCAATTAGTAGTCAGATTCACAGTAAGAGTCTGACCAGAAAACTATTTCTTTCTCTCAGATAGTGAAATGAGAAACTATTAGCACTCTGCCGTGGCACAGCTCTTTCTGGTTGAGCAGATCTTTGCCTGTGGCCTGTCCTGATAGCAGTGACTCTATCTGTCTGCTCTCCACAGAGCCTGCATTAGATCTCATTTTAGATTACCTGCCTCTAATGGAAATCCAAGAGACCTCTCAGGGTCTGAACACACACCAAAAACAAACATTTCTTTCAAGCCTTCAGCTACCTTGATTCTTCTCTCAACGTCAAGCTCAGTCTTTCAATTTCAACCTGACACCATAAAACCAATAGCTTGAAAGTCAGTTGTTTGGATTAAAACAAGGGCTGTAACCACCAAATGCAAGTCAACATCTACTGTCACTGAAAAAAAAAAAACAATAAACATATATACAGGAACACAAACTAATATCCTTGTTGACTCCTGCTATTTAAACGATGTTTGCCAGTTACTTTACATTTAAATAAAGATATAAAGAGAATTTCCCAAACTGTGAAAACTGCTCTAAAATTTGACACCACTGTTTCAGAATTTTAAGACACAGATTAGGAAATATGCTTAGAGTAGAAGAAACTTTTAATCCAATAATAAAAGAATGTGCATACACTATGATGAAAAAACATTTAAAAATTCCAGCATGCACATCGAAATAAGCCACGTGAACAGGTCATGTGATAAAATGGGTAGGTTTAATGGAACAACCAGCAGATTAACATCTGTGAAGCATCTGAAATGTTGTTTTGGTCTTTCTAAAATCCCTAAAGTCTATCATCAAAGACAAAGTGATTCAATATTATTATCCAGAACTGTCTTAAATGGCTGTGCTACCAAAGAGTGTCTCGCACGTCCAAAAGCCACTGCGCGTTCATTGCGTTTTCTAAGGTGCAAGTCATTTGTTATAAGAAAAAAGACTCACAGTGCCTTCTCCTACTGCAGCAATTCCATTTTTCTTTTTGATATTTAGTGTCAGTTTATCCAGCCTGATCTCACGAGAAAACGTAAGTATTTTACGTTTTGACAGTTTAGTGGCTAATTCGTACAAATTCGTACAGTTCAGTCGTACGAAACTGTACGATTTTAAAAAGGAGGCGTGGCACCTAACCCCACCCCTAAACCCAACCGTCATTGGCGGATGAGCAAATCGTACTAAATTGTACGAATTAGATCGTACGAATTCGTACGAATTAGCCACTAAATCAAAAAGTTACGAATTGCCGTGAGATTGTATTGGTTTATCTGGAAGTGACGATTTTGTTCTTATTGACTCTCATCACCATATTCTTGTTTTGCGCACGCGTCTAAATCATTTCTTTGGAAGGAAACATATAGCTAATGGCTACTGGTTTCCAACATTGTACAAAATGTCTGCGTTAATGTTGAACAGAAAAAAAGAAACTCGAAGTGTAAGCAGATGGTTTAATTAATGTATTAATTTGTTATAAAGGGTAACTTGAAATCTGTAAGTAATCTGCAACCTATTAACATTTATAAAGTAATCTTGCCAACACTGATTGTAAATAAACAGCATGAGTACATGTGTGTGTTTTTGCACTGTATATAAGTCATATGCTATATGACTGCAGAGGCGGCGGATCAAAGGTCCAGTTTCTTGCTTCACAAGAGTTGTTGTGTGTGTGTGTGTGTGTGTGTGTGTGTGTGTGTGAGAGAGAGAGAGAGAGAGAGAGAGAGAGAGAGAGAGAGACTCAAACTGCCAATAACCATTACATTTAATGAATGAGTTAAAAAGTTTCTGCATTTCAGCCGATAATCTTTAATGTTCTAGTTCAGTTCTTAATGGCCGTGAAAGGGTGAGGTAAGTTATTCCTTCATTCATTTTCTTTTTGCCTTATTCCTTTATTAATCAGGGGTCACCATAGCAGAATGAACCGCCAACTTATCTGGCATATGTTTTATAAACTGGATGCCCTTCCAGCTGCAACCTAACACTGGGAAACACCCATGCACACTCATTCACACACACTACAGCCAACTTAGCTATAGCTAATGTCTTTGGACTGTGGGGGAAACCGGAGAATCCCACGCCAACACGGGGAGAACATGCAAACTATACACAGAAATGCCAACTGACCCAACTGGCTCGAACCAATGACCTTCTTGCTGTGAGTCGATTGTGCTACCCACTGCACCACCGCGCTGGCTGGGGTAATTATTAAAGAAATCTATAAAAAATCTGAAAGATGTGTGGCTGCACGGTGACACAGTGGGAAGCACATTCACCTCACAGCAAGAAGGTCGCTGGTTACGACCTTGGGTACGAATTGGGTAAGCTAAATTGTCCATAGTGTATGTGTGTGAATGAGTGTGAATGGGTGTTTCCCAGTGATGGGTTGCAGCTGGAAGGGCATCTGCTTCATAAAAGCATATGCTGGATAAGTTGGTGCTTCATTCCGCTGTGGCGACGCCAGATTAATAAAGGGACTAAGCCAAAAAGAAAATGAATGAATGAATGAAATACAGTATGTGTTACAAATGTACAATGACCCAGTAATAAGGTTGTTATAAACTACTGGACCTTTTTGTCAAAAGTTTATCTTTTTGACTTGAACAAATAATAGGCCTACGTTCATCGACAGCAGTATTAATTCAAAGACATTAAAATTATTGTTTCAAAGCTGTCCAAATGTGACTGTTGATACGAATCAGCTGCTCAACCCTGTTCCTGAAGATCTACCTTCCTGCAGATTTCAACTCCAACCCTAATCAAACACACCTGAACTAATTAATTAGGACCTGAACAGCACTTGATAATTACAGGCAGGTGTGTTTGATCAGGGTTGGAGCTGAAATTTGCAGGAAGGTAAGTCTCCAGAAACAGGCTTGAGCACCCCTGTTCTACACACTAATCATTCACTGTTGGTGTTCTTCAGATCGTGTCTTGAGAGCCCGTGGTGTGGAATAATAAATACAACAGTGCCCTCTTCTGGATCACTCTCCTTATTGCCTATGGATTTTGGACATTTGCCGTGACGCTGTAATGGTGCCTAATTATAACTGGCTGCCATAAAGCTGATGAGGTCTGTACTTCCCAGCCTCTGCAATCATAACCCTTTATGTAACACTCAATTAATCTCTGGAAACAGGCAGCAGTATTGCGAGTTTTTGCTCTCCTGCAGGTCACTTTTGAAAATTAGCCTTGGTAATAACAGCAGGTGACACATTGCTGGCTGACAACTTGTAAATTATACCTCACTGACTCATGCTGTATGTAGACCGTATAGGCCTATTTACAGTAAAATGCTAAATGAAGCTTAATATTTAACCCTGACCATAAAGAGCTGTAGGTTTGACATTGGTTGTTGATTTAATATTGTCGGTTTACAAGTGCTTTTTTTTACTGATAGTTATGCGTGTAAATGAGGCATTAATGAAGGCTTTTCTGGCATGTCTGGGGCAGAGGGAGATATGTAAATATTTACCACTGAGTGACATTTACAAAAGGGTAACAATTTATTAATTGAGATCATTATCCCTCCTCCCACTACCACCCCTGAAGTGTGTCTAAAATGTCAAAGTGTGAATGTAATATCTGCATATATTTCTTCCAAAAAGGAAGAGTAATATTCCCAATATTTTCACATATTGGGTTCCATTGGTTTCAATTTTGTTAGAATTATTCCAAATGATTTAAAGAAAATGTAAACAAATCAATTTAGGAATAAAATACATTTTTAATTATAAAATATTGAATTAAAATTATAATTTAAAAAATTGCGGAAATTTACAGTAGAACTATTATGCAGCCAATATGTTAAGATTGTTGATTTTGTAAGCATTTTCATTCATCAACATAAATCAATGTTATATTTTTCATCAAAGAATTTTGACTTTTTATACCTCTGCAATTGATAGTTTTGAAAGTTTTTGATCAATCTGACATTAATTATGATTTACTGAAGCAGTAATTTATTTATTTTTTCTTATGTAGTAGAAAAGAGTTTAATACAAATGGATAGAGGCTTCCAGATAAAATATTTATTATGAAATGAATTATAAATGAGTTATTATGCAATTGCAATTGTCATAATTATGACTTAGTATCTCATAGATTTAACTTTAATATTATAGAATTCAATATTTTGTGTAACAGTGATGACATTTATGGTTATTATTACTTTTTATGATTTCAACTTTTTGCTATACGGTATTTACCTGGAACTACCATGATATATTTTCATTAACTTTGTTTGCCTCAGATGCACACTCTTTTGTGGAGACTGTTCTAATGCTACTCTAATAATAAACAACAAATATACACTAGCTGAAAAAAGTCTTGTCTTCATCCTAGTTGAAAGAGTAACAAATAATAACTTGACTTCCAGTTGATCATTTGGAAAAGTGGCAGAAGGTAGATTTTTCCAATGAGTGATCTGTTGAACTGCTTCCCAATCATCACGAATACTGCAGAAGATCTATTGGAGCCCACATGGACCCAAGATTCTAATAGAAATCAGTCAAGTTTGGTGAAGGGAAAATTATGGTTTGGGCTTACATTCAGTATGGGGGCATGCAAGAAGTCTGCAGAGTGGATGGCAACATCAACAGCCTGAGGTATCAAGACATTTGTGCAGCCCATTACATTACAAACCAGAGGAGAGGGCAAATTCTTCAGCAGGATAGCATTCCTTCTCATACTTCAGCATCCACATCAAAGTTCCTGAAGGCAAAGGAGGTCAAGGTGCTCCAGGGTTGTCCAGTTCACCAGACATGAACATTATTGAGCATGTCTGGGGTAAGATGAAGGAGGAGGCATTGAATATGAATTCAAAGAAATCTGGGAGTCCTGCTAGAACGCTTTCTTTGTCATTCCAGATGACTTTATTAAGTTGAGTCATTGCAGAGATGCACGGCAACTTAATAGTTTTATGTTCAATCCACTTAAATTTGCAAAAACAATTAAGTTAACTTAATCAATTTGTTTTGGGACAATATAAAAGAATTATGTGGAACCCATGATTTTTTACAGTGTATATACATACATGTAAGGCAATTAAAGGCAATTATTTTATTGTTGGATGGAGGCAATTTACAGCAGCTGGAAGTAGAAAAAATTCCACTGCAGTTCCTCAGAGCAAACATACTTCTGGTCTGACTCGAGGCCAGAGGCATCAGCAGAACAGTTGTGACTAATGATTGTCATTAAAGCTCCTAACAAAGGTCTAATTTGAACCTAAAGATCTAAAGAGGAGCAACAACACCTCCGTCCTCCTTTCTCATGTCTTTAGTGTGTTAGCAGCTGTTTTACACCACATTCTATACTGACCTGAGGATATTTCGCTTCCCTTCAAGCATCCGTGACAGAAATGGCAACAGCACTCAAGAGAAACGAGTGACCTTTTAGAAAATACACGGCAAAGTTTTGATACTTTCTCACAAATCCCTTGGATGATGTTAAAGGTGGAAAAATGCACAAGCGACATTAACAAGAGATATCTATAACTGTCCTGTAGCTTCTTTCAGATCCACTGGGGGGACAAAAGCTACAAAATATCTTATTAATGAAGCACTAGGATATGTTCAGTATCCTTTCGATTGGGAATAAAGGGGATTATGGGTACACTGTCACTGGGGTGGTACCTTCTTAAAAGGTCTACATTTCCTAAATGGTCCAAATTAGTACCCCAGAGGTATATGTTAGTACTGGAAATTTTCAAGAGGTACACCTTTGTACTATTTTTAGGTACTAATATGTACCTTTAAGTTCCAATATAGACACTTTTATAGACCATTTTAAGGGATGTAAACAAAAACAATGGTCCCAACGTATTTCCATTTTTACATTTTTAATTTCTATAGTTTCTGAGAATCCAAAAAAGGCCACATGTTAATAAAAAAGGGTTATGGTAGCTGTTTTAACATTAAGTTATGATTGAATTGCCTCTTGTTACAGTTAGGAAATAGTTTGATAACAAGCCGGAAATGTTCATGAGCCAATGACATGACAACATTGAAATGGTCTATACCTTTATTTCTGAGAGAGTAAACTATTTACATCACAAATAGTTATCTTTAACCTTTAAATCGCCTGAATTAAAATAAAAAAATATTCATTCATTCATTCAATTATTTGTCACTCAAATGAGAACCAATAGCAAACGACAATTCAATGTTTTCTCATATGAAAAAACACAGACACAATACAAGGCAGAAAAGATTATCGCAACATCCAATGTTGTCTTTCCTGTGTGCATCTGTACAGTCTGCCAAATAAATAAATAAATTAAATAAAGTGAGACCAGTTTGTGAAGAACCTGTTGCTCATTCAAGAAAAAGATATGGCCATCTGCATTTGCAAGATTACATAGTCAATATAACAAATTTACTTTAAATATGTCTGAATTAAATTGCATAGAGAGTGTTGAATCAAAGTTCTAACATTATGTTTAAAACTGTGTTTTTACTCATGGCTCAGTGAGTCTGTCTGTATAGCTTATTCAGAATGTCTAGGTGGTATTTTCTCCTGCCATACACGAGGCATGTACAATTTGCCATTGTAATTCTGAACATTTCTCAGTCTGTAGCCTCACTAACTGACAGACTGTCACCACAGGAGAACAGAGGGAACTTGAAAATGGACAAGCAACAGTGGTGAGCTTAATATGAGGCTGACATATTCAGATCATCCTATAATCTCATCACTTTTAAACACGTTCCCTTTTGTTCCCACTTTAAACTAAAAAAATAAGAATACTTATTTATAATGAGTTTTAAAAACACAACACAATTCTTCAGGTTTTTTTTGGGTGGACAACTTAATTGTTTTATGTTCAATCCACTTAAATCTGTAAAAACAATTAAGTTAACCTAAAAGCTTTGTGCTGGGATCAAATGAAGGAATTGTGTGGAACCCAGCATTTTTTACAGTGTGCAGTTGAAGTCAGAATTATTAAACCCCCTGAATTATTAGCCCCCCCCCCCCCCCCCCAGTTTTAATAACTCATTTCTAATAACTGATCGATGTTATCTTTGTCATGATGACAGTAAATAATATTTGACTAGATATTTTTCAAGACACGTCTATGCAGCTTAATGTGACATTTAAAGGCTTAACTAGGTTAACTAGGCAGGTTAGGGTAATTAGGCAAGTTATTGCATAATGATGGTTTGTTCTGTAGATTATCAAAAAATATATAGCTTAAAGGGGCTAATAATTTTGACCTTAAAATGGTATTTAGAAAATTAAAAACTGCTTTTATTCTAGCCGAAATAAAACAAATAAGACTTTCTCCAGAAGAAAAAATATTATCAGACATACTGTGAAAATTTCCTTGCTCTGTTAAACATAATTTGGGAAATATATAAAAAATATATAATTTTAATAATTCTTATTTCAACTGTAGCTAAATCTGTTGTAACTTGGAATTGTAAAGTTGACTTAAATTTAATAATTATGCCTGCACATAATGTATTTAATAATTTTAAGACAAGTTAAAGTTATCAACTAATCTCTTTTTTAACAGTGTATGGTTATTCAAATATCAGTTTAAACACTGGCACATTTTCTTTATTTCTCTTCTTTGTTTCCAAGTACTGTTTTGCCCCACTTTGTGCAGACTTTTGCTCCCTTTGGACAAAGTTTGTTGTATTCTTGATCACAGAGATTAGAGGTTTGATTGATTCTGTCTAGCTCCACCAATAAAGTGGACATATTTTCCCAGGGCTACATTCAGACAAAAAATTAAATTGAAAACCGAGTCGGGGAGAGAAAATACCAAGACTCTAACTCAGTCAAGCCATCAGGAGTTTTTATGGTGTCTGAACAGATGATTGATTACAGGTTTGGAGGTTTGTGGGAAACAGTCATTCTGTTTCACACGTGAAAACACAGACTGTGGCCTTTCATACTGTAATTATTAAACATGTGTCCCAACAAACTTCTGAAGACTCTCTCCTGTCCTCTCTCTCTCCTGTGCTTTTTCTTCACCTGAAGAAGAATCCATTGTCCAGTGTTTCACAATCCGTGCGAATGAGCAGAATATTTTCCTTATTAGTGTATGTTTCTCAAAGACACACAATAATCAAACCTGCTGTCCATCATTTAGCGTAAAATATTTTAAGAAAGACCAGACCATAATTTTTAATTTAAAACAAGTATTCAGTATACTAAGAACAAAAATCATCAATGTGATAATAAATACCAGAAGACTACACATTAAATCACTAATATTTATTAATGATGCAGAATAATTATTGAGCTCAAATAATTATATTTTTTTAGCTGTGGAGGATAATATGTGCTTAAAGCACAAGTCTGCAAACGTTATTAAAAATGGGATAAATCATTCTACTAAAATATCACCAACTTAAGTCTAGACACTTTAATGAGATAATGTTATTCCATATTTTAAATATTCAATAGTTCAGTCATACGTTTTTTAATTCATAGCTAGCATTACAATAGCCTCCAGCCTCATAGCTAAGATAAGATTAAGGTTTTTATGGCTCCCGGTGACAGTGTGAGTATATGTGAAGTTTATATTAACTCTTAAATGCTTTCTGTACCCTGGAGGTTACAGATATTCCAAAGCCTGAATGGAGGAACAATGAATAAGTGCATGTAATTTCTAAGTGTTATTAAAAGGAGACCTTAAGGCAAGCCAAGTGACTTTTTTTAATTCAAAGTAAGTTACATCACTTTAAAGGGACAACTGTCATTAATTCATGCATTCACTGTGAATAGGACCCACACATTTTAATGTATAGTAGTACACACACACACATATGATTTTGTGGTTAATTTACACTCACTTTTTTCTTCAAAAAAAAAAAGTTTCAGTTAAAACTGATCCTTGGTGATTCATAAAATGGTAATCATGCTGTAGTGAATGTGCTCAGGACTGTTTGCAAAGGCTGTGGATTAAAGGCAATAATGTTTCCACAGACATATCATTTAGCTTCACAGGACATTGCATATTGTGAGGATGCAATGGTAATAATTTTGTTTGCTTGTATATGGTTTTAATATCTTTCTAATCTTTTTTTTCCCTTCCAATAAAGTTCCTTTATCCTTTGCCTTTGGTTTTATGAATCAGCAAGGACCAAGGTTTCAGCAAAGAACTTCTTGGATGTTCTACTGCAAAGGGCAGATAAATTTACAGCAAATTAAGAATTTTATGGGTAACTATCGCATTAATGTTGCTAGAATCATGTGTTAACTCTGAGGTACATTGGAAATACAAATTGCACGACTAAAGAAAGTAATTATGTGTGTTGCAAAACATCAGTAGATGAATTTTACATGTTATATTTCTGCACAAAGTTTTAAAACAACGACTTATAAATAAAATAGATGCATAAAGGCATCATAACTGAAAACATTAAATATTTTTTTTACAAAAAATAGTAATTTGTATAATCACTCTATAATTGTGTGTAACTTAAGAAATGCAGACAGTTGTAATTGTGTCCAGACGCGCTTATTACATTAACAGCATCACTAAAGAAAACAGTAGAATCCTTTGAGATCTTCACCTGCTAACGTGGGAATCCAACTCTCCGTCCAATAGCGGGAGACAGTGGGCGTGTCCTCCTGCTGCCATCCACGCACAAGTTAAAGCTGAGCTCTCTCTGAGTCTGTGGGAATGACGCGCGAGCATCCTGGCGCGCGTGTGGGATTTCTCAACTTTCTGTCTCTTTTCCACTCGTGGACATAAAGCGGAACCCCCATCGAGCCCCCGTTTGGATATTTCAATTACATAAGTTGCTCCTGCGGCTGTTTACGTTCGCCTTCAGCATGGAACTTCACAGATTTCTTCTTCTCCTGCTATCACTGACAGGGAGTTCCGCGCGCGCACTTGAAACGCACGGACTGTCGTACGCGTCCAAGCCTGAACTCTCCGAGGACGCGATACTGGTGGCAAACAACGGCATACATGTGCCTTTCGGGAGATCTGTTTACATCGATCCCATCAACGACTTGGTTATTGAACTTCAGCCGGGAGACAGGTGCACTGTAACAGTTTTGGATAATGATCCGCTGTCTCAGAGACCGGGACATGTGTCTCCTAAAAAGTTCCCGTGCGAATTCGGTCCTAACGATGTGAGATACTCTCATTTCGGTTCTAGGAACCCTGCAGGGGACAGAGTGAAGCTGCAACTCAGGTACGACACTCAGACTGAAACTATCATCATCCCCTTTATGCTGGAAGTGGAGGTTGTTTTCACACAATTGGAGGTTGTTACTAAGAATATGCCTCTGGTTGTTGATAAACTGCATGGAACTAGTAATCCTATCAATAAAAAGATTTTAGATTTCACTTATGAAAAAGACTCTGAACAATGTGAGGTAACGTCACTGGCTGCCAGCAGTGTTCTTCCTAAATACGGTAAAGTTGTTGATGAGAGAAAGCTGGAGAAAATGATGAGCTGTGAGTTGTTTCTCAAATCAAATATCCGATATGAGCACACGTCTAGCCACAAGTCCCCTAATAAGGATTACATCCCCATGGCTGTGGAGCTACGGAACAAAGAAAATAATTTACTGAAACAGGAGTTTTTCCATGTGATGATCCGAATTAAAGAGGGTGAAGAAAACACTCCCCCTAGACCGAGTTTCGTGGCTATGATGATGATGGAAGTTGATCAGTTTGTAATGACGGCTTTAACTCCTGATATGTTGGCTGCTGAAGACACTGAATCCAATTCTGATGATCTCATTTTCAACATCACCTCTCCTCTGTCCATTGAAGAGGGATATATCGTGAGTACAGATGACAGGAATTTACCTATTACCTCCTTTTATCAAAGGGATCTGAAAGATCTGAAAATAGCATACAAACCCCCCTCTTTGGACTCAGACACTGAGCGTATCTTTCAAATAGAGTTTGAGGTCATCGACACGGATGGTGGCATTTCAGATCCTTTTGCTTTCATGATCGTTGTGAAGCCCATGAATACAGTAGCGCCGATAGTCACTAAGAATTCTGGCCAGCTTTTATACGAAGGCCAGTCTAGGTCTTTGTTTACTCAAAGCAATTTAGAAATTAGCGACGAAGACAACCTGGACGGTGTGAGAATAATAGTGGTTGATGGGCTGCGTCATGGTGTCCTAACTGTTCTGGGCTCCAACAGGAAGTATTTCACTCCAGCTGACTTGGAGGTTGGCATTGTGGTTTACCAGCATGATGGCAGTGACACATACAGTGATAATATAATATTCAGGATGACAGATGGGAAGAATGAAGTGGAGTTTTTGTTCCCCATCACAATAGTACCCACAGATGATGAACCACCCATCATAAATGCAAACACTGGACTGATATTATTCAAAAATCAGATGGTGCCCATCTCGCAGCTCATGCTCAGTGCAGCAGATATTGACTCTGAAGATTCCATTATTAAATTTACAATCGAGCCTCCCTTTTCTGCTATTGGCGAGGTCGTGTTGAGGCAATCTGAAGCACCAGAGGATCCGTCATCCTGGAAATTTAATGCAGACGACGGTGTGTATGAGAAAGTAGTGACAGAGTGGCTCCAGAAAGATATTACAGATGAAAAGCTCTTCTATAGGCATACGGGTCCACATATCACAGAGACTGTTACAGATCAGTTTGTGTTTAAAGTAAAAGATGATGCCGATCCTCCCAACCAGTCCAGTGAGAATCTTTTTATTATTAAAATTTTGCCTATTGATGATATTCCACCCGTGCTGTTCCCAGGCACTTCTTTACAGATGACAGTACATGAGTACCAGCTGACTCATTTAAGCAAGAATGTTCTTCGTTACACCGACTTAGACTCAGAGGACCGGGACCTGAAATACACAATAACTCAAGCACCAACTGATATGGATGAAAACAATCCTGTCAAATTTGGCTCTGTTGTTTTAACTGACAGCCCCGATACTGATGTAATCGAATTTACCCAAGCGCAAATTAACCATCATAAGATTTCCTACAGCCCGCCAGACCTTGAACTTGGCATCATACCTCATGTGGTGCAGTTCCATTTCACAGTAGAGGACACTGCTGGAAATAGTGCTGATGGAGTTTTTACAATCTTTCTGCAGCCTGTAAACAACAAACCCCCGCAGATAACAAACACTGGCTTCACAGTCCTTGAGAGAGGGGTGCATGTTATTACGAGCGCCGAACTTGACGCCAATGACCTTGACACTGACATCAAGCTAATTTCATTCACACTAAGTCAAACTCCACTGCACGGTCATCTTCAATATACGTTTACTGACTTGAAAAAAGGGAGTCATTTCAACTTGATGGATATCTCTGATGGGCAGGTGTCATATGTCCACAATGGGGATGAAACAACAAGTGACTCTTTTAAACTGGATGTTAGTGACGGTGTTCATGTTGTAACGATAACTGTGAAGGTAGCCGTAAAGCTAATTGATGATGAAACACCAACACTTAGCCTCACAAAGGGCACTTTTGGCTCTCGATTGGATGTGCTGGAAAATGGTGCTACAGAAATTACCCCCAATGTCATTCAGGGGAAGGATGAGGACACTGATGACCTGCAGTTGACATTCATTGTGGAAGAAGCGCCTAAGTTTGGAGAAATTCTGGTGAATGGAGTTTCCTCGAGCAGATTCACCCAAGCTGACATCATCAGTGGTCTTGTTGTGTATGCACACACCACTGGTGAGATTGGTCTTACTTCAATTGAAGATTTTTTCAGTCTGACCCTCTCTGACATGTCTGATGAGTGGAATGTAGGGGGCAACCGAGTACACGGAGTCCGTGTTCATGTCACCATTCTCCCTGTAGATAACCAGACTCCAGTAGTCACAGTTGGCCCTACTTTTAATGTCTTTGAAGCAGATAAAAACATTATCGGGAGCCATCAGATTAAAGTCCAGGATGCCGACACGCCAAATGAGGACATCCTGTGCACCATTATTATTCAGCCTACATCAGGATATGTGGAGAACATCTCTCCAGCACCAGGTTCTGAAAAATCAAGAGCAGGAACGGCAGTGAGTGCTTTTACCATCAGAGATGTGAATGAAGGTCATATTTACTATGTCCAAAGCATACACAAAGGAGTTGAGCCAGTGGAGGACAGGTTCACGTTCAGATGTTCCGATGGTGTGAATTTCTCAGAGAGACAGTTCTTTCCCATTGTCATCATCCCCACAAATGATGAAAAACCAGAAATCTTCATGCGAGAGGTTGTTGTAATGGAGGGCATGAATGTTATTATTGATACGCCACTCTTAAATGGAGTCGATGCTGATGTTCCTGCACAAGAGTTAATGTTTATTATCACCAAACTTCCAAATCACGGGTTTATTCTCAATCAGCTCGCCAGTGGCTCTGTCCCAGTCACAAACTTCACTCTGGAACAAATCAAAGAAGCCTCAAGCATAATTTATGAGCATGATGATTCTGAAACCACCGAAGACAAGTTTGATGTTCTTCTTACAGATGGGAAACATTCAGCTGAAGGCACAATCATGGTGATGATTATTCCAGTGGATGATGAAACTCCAAGACTCGCCATTAATGATGGGCTTGAAATTGAGATTGGAGAAACAAAAGAGATCAATTCTAAAGTGCTGAAGGCTACTGATTTAGACTCAGAAGACGAGTCCCTTACTTTCATTATTCGCTACGGCCCAGCTCAGGGCTTCCTGTATAGAAAATCAGCAGGATCTGTGGAAAAGAGATCTGCTGGATCTGCAGAAAACATAACAGTTGGCATGAACTTTACACAAAATGAGGTGAACAGGGGTCTCATTTTGTACACTCACAATGGACAGGAAGGCATGCGTGATCTTGTAAAGTTTGATGTAACTGACGGCATCAATCCACTAATTGACAGATACTTCTATATCACTGTGGGCAGCATTGACATGGTGTTTCCTGATGTCATCAGTAAAGGGGTGTCTCTTAAAGAAGGTGGCAAAGTGACACTCACTACAAACCTCCTCAGCACTAGTGATCTCAACAGTCCTGATGAGAATTTAGTCTTTACTATCACAAGAGCCCCAGTGAGAGGGCATTTGGAAAGCACGGATACACCAGGCATGCCCATAGTGTCCTTTACCCAACTACAGCTGGCCGGGAGCAAAATCTACTACATCCATACTGCCGATGATGAAGTCAAGATGGATAGCTTTGAGTTTGAGGTGACTGATGGTTACAACCCTGTGTTTCGCACATTCCGCGTTTCAATTGTTGATGTTGACAATAAAAAGCCAGTATTGACCGTTCATGACCTTCTAGTGACCGAGGGACAGAACAAACTCATTACACCCTTTGAGTTGACTGTTGAGGACCAAGACACTGCTGAACACCTCCTGAAGTTTAAAGTATCCCAATTGCCCATTCATGGCAAACTACTTTTCAACAACAGCCGGCCAGTGACTTCGTTTACAAAGCAAGACCTAAATGAAAATATGGTCAGTTACAAGCATGATGGTACAGAGTCAAAGATAGACAGCTTTTCGTTTACAGTCACTGATGGAACCCATTCAGACTTTTTTGTATTCCCTGATACAATTTTTGAGACCCAAAGGCCTCAGACCATGAAGATCAACATTGTGTCTGTGGACAATGGTGTGCCTCAGATTGAGGTTAACAAAGGTGCACCAACTTTAAAAGTCTTGTTCGCTGGACACTTGGGTTATCAGATCACAAGCAATGTCCTGAAGGCGGTGGACAGAGACAGCAGCGCAGAGGCTTTAATTTTTCACATTACCACACAGCCAGAGCATGGCTATCTGATTAGCCTGGACAGAGGGACTGAGAATGACTCTATCAACACCTTCACACAAGGTAAAGTATTATCAGCACAGAAATGTTCTTATCGCCAATAATTGGGTTTGTGAAATCACTTTTTACACTTGAGCTGTGTAATGTACTGTAATGCTCTTTAGAACCATCATTTGAAGACACAAATGTAAGAATTATCTCCAAATGATTTGTACGCCTCATGTTTAGGACAGGTTCTCTGCTCTGATTAATGCTTAAAATAATGTAAGTTCCAACTTGAAACAGGCCCTTTGCCCTTTGCCAGGAGCTAAAGCTGTAAGATGTGTCTGTTTTTTAGCTCTCGGCTTAAATTCTTGATGAGGCAACTAGAGCGTTCACACATCTCCTTTCAATTATTAAGTTCTCATACAGTGCTTTTGCCTTGTATCATCCTTGTAGTGGCTTTTTGAGGAAGAAGTAACTTAGCGTTTAAGATGATCTTTGTAATTTCTGGGGCGCTCACCATATAACAATTGAAGTTTGTGTTTTTTTTAAACATGTTGACTGGGCTTTAAAGTACAATTCTGCCTATTGGAAAAATGCCACATGGGCCCATTATTATTATTTTTTTTTATTTATTTATTTGACATGGTCATCACAATTACACCGAACAACCAAATGCATTTGTTTAAGTGTTTAGCAAACTTGCTAATTCTCAACACCTGTCCACAGGAGGCTTGACAAAATTCACAAAATGGAACTATAATAAAAAACATTATCAGAGCAACGTTTCTCAACTGGGTTTGAATACAGTTTTCAGTGACTTATGCAAAACTTTAATTTTGAAAGAAATACGTGTGTTAAAGCCGTTTTACTTCTGTTAGATGCGGTTCAAGTGCGAAAGAAAAATATTTTCCTAATTTAGCGTCTGCCATCAGACACAAAAATATACCGTCAGTGTTCCCGACCTTTCAGCTGTTATAATGTACTCCACGGCTCTTCAATGCACACACACACACACACAAAAAAAAAAAGAAAGAGAAAGGCCCAATCCCAATTCTATTTTTGTACACCACAACAACATCTGCACTTGTCATCATGTCATCGCGATCTCTTGCTTTATATGAGATCGATGATTGTGACTGCTGTAGTTATTCCAGTTGTGTTATTTTTTGTATTTATCTTCAGGAAATCACCGAAGGCGTATATCATTACAATATCATGTGGCAATAAGCTTGTAACTGTGCAGTGTATTTACACCATGGCCATATTCATCCATGTAAACACACAAAAACAACATTAACATTGTACCAGACACTGTAAAAAGGTCATTCTCAGCCGCTAGACTTTTCTGACTGGGGATTCGAGTGTCATCGAGTGTCAGAATGTTGTAGGACTGCTATACAGAAGTTATTATTATGGATTATAGATAGCAAAATTTAGCGGTTTTTATTTTAGCATTTTTTTTTAAAGCATGACGGTAAAAAAACAACGCCATTATGAATGAATTAAAACATATGCTTGTCTGTTGTAAGAATTTGTAATAATGACAAAAATACTAAATTGTGTATCTCTTTACTTCAGTGTGCAGCCATGGTGTCGCTGTAGATTTTCTTACCCCTTGGTTTCAAGTGTGGTCCTGAAAAATCTCTATTCCTCTTAGCCCTACGCCTTAAAGCTAAAGAGAATTTGACACCCCTACCCCTTCACGTGAATGCACAAAAAGAGGGGTATGGGTAAGGGAAAGGGCTAAGGGATAGAATTGGGATTTAGCCAAAATGTTCACTTTAGCAATAACGAGGCCTCATTTAAACGGCACAAGTTGCCGTCTGACAACAAGTGCAAAATACCGCGCAGCAGTTGTTTGTTTTCCATCCCATTAGATCACATTTTTAAATAATCAGTCCAAGAGGTGGAGCTGATCCACAGCAGTATTAGTTCAAAGACATTTAAAACAAGTAAAGTAGATTAAAACTATTATTTCAAAGCTGTCTGAATGTGACTCTTCAAACGCATCAGCTGCTGCCTGGAAGTTCAAAGCATCCTTCTTGCACATACACGCAAAGCATAATGAGTAATTTTGCGTTCTAAGAAAAAGATCTATACCCAGGGTTTAACTGGCTGTTTAAATACGCAGCACTAAATTTTTGTTTTGACATTTATTAAATACAGTAGTTATCAATCTAGTTTAAACTTTTCATTTAGAGAAATTGAAATAACCGGCAAAGGTGTTTCAATAAGTTTACATATATACACTGTAAAACCTAACAGTCAACTTTATCAAATGAAATGTGTAGTTAACTCAAAGTTTACTGAAAGTTAATTCTACTCATTTGAAAAGAGTTTTGAACTCAGAAGGTAAGGAGTTAATTAAATACCTCATTACTTCAGCTTAAATGGAGCAAGTTGACAGTACTCATATAGATTAGTTTTTACTCAAATGGTTTGTTGCAATTGGTTTCCTCAAACTGTTTGAGCTGCCTTAACTTATTGGGTTTTAGTGTACTCAGTTGGTTTGAGTTCTCTTGATTTATTGGGTTTTACTGTGCTCAAATTGCTTCGTTTACTCAAATGGATTAAGTTCACAGTACTCATTAGGATTATTTTTTGAACTTAAATGGTTTGTTGCAATCGGTTTCCTCAAATGGTTTGAGTTACCTTCACCTTTTGGGTTTTACAATATATACATCCCTATAGAAACTATCAGTCTGAAGAACGGTGCATTAATCAGCACAGGTTCAGCATACATATCACCTTCAAACACAATTCTCTATAGTGAGAAGATGTGAAATCCATGCCAGGCTAACTTAGTCAGACTCTGAAATGTGTCTTTGACGTTAGGGTAGAAGTTAAAAAAACAAGACGGAGAGACCTGGCAAACCTGACTTGACCTCATCAGTACGAGCAGTGAAGCAGAAGGGACAATCACTTCTCTTTATTTACTTTGCTCTTTCCCCATATTCCGCCACCGCTTGCTCTTTGGCATTCGCTAAATATTTCAAGATGAGAGTGTGTGCCGGTGATGAAAGAAGACATTTTATTTTCGATATGAAAAGCGGTTTAATCCATGCATAAAGAATCACAGGTTTACATTTTTATGAGGCTTCTTCCTCTGATATCAATAATTTAAAGAAGTGGGTCAGAGCAAGGCGAACAGAGAGTCAGGTTGCTTGTGGCACACTGTAACGTAACCACAGTGTATTAGCGCAGATGTGGTTAAAGGGGACTAATTGGGGAGACGGTGCAGACCAGATGTAAGAAAGAGCCTGGAATCCTGTGTTTAAAATTCTTGGTCTTACCTATCATTATGTAACAGCTTGTTTTGTTGATTGTTTTGCGACTCGCTCGTTGCTTCCTTTATAAAAATTCTCACTTGGTTTATTTAAAGTTTAAAAGCCTTTTATCCGTCTATGTTTATGCAAAACCAAGCCTGCTTTTTGAATTAAAATGGAGGTATTTATAAGTTGAGCGGCTTATAGGACAATTTGATCTTTGAGGGTTTCACTCTAGGGTCTTTCATGACAAAGCAAGGATTTGTATGGATTGTTTTGATGTGTCTTCCTCTGAGTGAATAATAAATTGCATTGGGTTTAATGTTACAGTTTTGTGTTTGTGTGTCTTCAGCTGACATAAATGATCTTAAGATCTGCTATATCCTGAAGGACGAGAACAATGCCACCAGTGACGTCTTTAGTTTTACCGTGGAGGATAATGGTAAGTCTTTTTCCTTTCAAATTGGCATCACTTTTTCAGGATTTTGAAAATGGTTTATGCATATTTGATCATTCATTAGCACTTCAATCCAATAATTAATAAATAATATAATGTGCTCTGATTTGAGGTGTCATTTCATGTGGAGTGATTAACTTTGAGAATTAACTGTGAATCTTTAGACCAATTAAGGTATTTCTTTGGCTGGCGAGTTGCCTGTGTGTGCGGCATATTACATGCTGTACTACATTCGACTGCAAAAACACTTCAAAGAAAACTTAAAAGTGGCTTAGTTTGAGTTAGAATGACCCTAAGAACATATTTCAACAGGGTAGGATTAAATCTGGTGAAGCATACATAATCATGTATAAATGAGGTTGAACGTGACATACCAGTCACTGTTGCTAGAAGAGCTTGCAGCTAAAGAGCTTGTGCGATTAGTGATGATTTGTGTTTTAACTAGAAAGCCAAATGTGTGTGATGTGCATGCGCAATACAGAAGTGACTGTGGTGTGCTCACGCTTGTGGTTCCATTATCTGTTATGTTAAGAAAAAAGTATATTTGCGCCTGAATCATTTTATAATGTGAAAAACTGTTATCAAACAGGTTTCTAATGTAATATTCATTCGTTCATTCATTCATTTTCCTTCGCCTTAGTCCCTTTATTCATCAGGGGTTGCCACAGCATAATGAACCGCCAACTTATCCAGCATATGTTTTACACAGCAGATGCCCTTTCAGCTGCAACCCATTATTGGGAAACACCCATACACTGTCACATGCACACTTATACACTACGGCCAATTTTGTTTACCCAATTCACCTATAGCGCATGTGTTTGGACTGTGGAGGAAAGCGGAGCACCTAGAGGGAACCCACGGGAACACGCAAACTCCACACAAAAATGCCAACTGACCCAGTCGGGACTCGAACCAGTGACCTTCTTGCTGTGAAGTGACAGTGCTAACCACTGAGCCACTGTGTCACCCATAATGTAATATTGGGTGGAAAAGAATTGTATTCACATGTACATATTCTTAAATTCAGGATTGATTGAGTATGTAACAGTATGTTATTACAACAAATCACACAAAAATAGTCCAATAACACTTTAGGTACAATTTCTGACTGCTAAAGTTTGGTTTATTACCTGCCTATTATTATAATGTTGACTGATAATTAGTACTTATAAAGTAAATATTCTCATAATCTTATTCTGTATCCATAATCTTACTTTATACCTACACCCATCTACTATATTAATAATTATTAAGCAACAAGTTAGGAGTTCATTGAGTCAAAATCAAAATGAATGGTTTGTTAACATTAAGAACTATACCTTAAAATAGAGTGTGACCATTAAGCTTCATATACAATGCAGTTAACATTATACAGACAACAAAACAAGCAAAAACACACATAAAATCAATACAAACAAGACGATAGTGCAGATTTAAACCTTGTTAAATAGTGCCAGACATTTCTCCATCACACATGAAAATGTAGATTTGCTTGAAATAAATGCATTCCAACAGTAACGGGCAACACTGTTACTATTATGAGGAAGAAGCATGCATGTATGAACATTCTGGGCTGTTTATATTCACATCCTGTGCTCTTTGTGGATTGGTCACCTTTTCAACAGTCTTTTCTTTTCTTTTTTGTTACCCACCATAATTTGGATGGCAGCATGTACACTTATTTAAATGAGACTCACTAACAAAGCAAATGCACCACAGTTTGTTTTAATCACACCAAACCTGTCAAGTGTGAACACAACCTCTGTGTATTGTGTTGTTAGAACCTCAGAAGGGGACATTGTGGATTGAAAGGTCTGCATTCAGGCAATGCAAAGAGCTGCTGGATGTATAAAACTAGAGGCAATGACACATAATTAGAGCCTGTAGCCGTGAGTGTGCACCAGATCCCTTGTCAGGCTTACAATTACTTTGAGTATTAGAGGGTCTCTGGCAGTGGAAAGAGTTGGGGAAAATACAAGCTTTATAGACAAACAGCTGGTTCAACTGCAGTATAAAGTCTCTCTCACGCTCACAATCACCAGTTGTGTTGGGAAACAATCTGTTACGGCATAAAACAAGATAATCATTATAGTTTGCATAGCTTCTTTGAGTCAATAGGCATTAACCATTTGAAGGGATCCTGCAATATGTAGCTGTAATTATTTTAATTAAATTGCATGATATGCTGATTAATTGTTATAGTTAATATAATAGCATAATATATTTTTAAATATGCAGAACTTTCTATTTGAAATCAGAAAACAAATGTATTTGGTTAACAGTGCTGGATTTTAAGACCCATTTTGTCCCTTTCTCCCCCTTTGGGAATGTTTGTCATTTATCCCTCTGTCAGTCATCTCTCAATTCAGGCAGGAAAGACTGAGGAGTCGGACCTCTTTTGTATGCAGCTGTGTTGGTGTCTGACCCTTGAGCCCAGTGGGTCATTACCAGTTTTGTTTCTGTGCATTCCTGGGGATAGTTTCACTCCATTGCTGGCGAAGGCTTTTATTTTATAGAAAAGACCTCAAGCAGTTAGGAACTATCTTTTATCCATCTCATCTGGTTTTACAGATGTACTATGCAAACATAAAAGGGCTCAGCTGAGCCGTTATTATCATGAGGTGCCCCAAGGCTTTCTCTTAGGACCCTCTTTTTTCAATATTTATCCATTAATATACAGCTTTAGCCTGAAATTCAGTGAATACAAACAGTCTGCCACATCATGCCTGAAGAAGCTGTGCTAATTAGACTATCTCAGATTGTGGTTGTCCAGAGAGCCCAGCAACCAAAGCAAACATAATAAACTCCATTTTACAGCCAATTTGCGGTAAACAGCTGCATTTATTTAATGCATTCTGTTAGACTGCAGCTTACATATTTAGTACGAGTAGTATTCCATGGGGGTTTAATTAATTGTTTTGTTTAGCAAAATGTTCTTTCCTTGCTCATCCGGTAATGATGATGAGGCTGTTTTTTTAATGCAAAGAACTATTAGCATGTTTTCCACATGCAGTTTAGGGGAATGTTTAAATAAAAAAAAAAATCTAAAATATGACTTTCTGAAGATATTTTGAATTTACGTTTTGACAAAGTCATCCATTCTTTTAATGTATGGCTCAGGATGAATGCTAGCATTCACTTACCAGCCACTTTAATAGGTACACCTGTCCAACTGCTCGTTAACATAAATTTCTTATCAGCCAATCACAACTCAATGCATTTAGGCATGTAGACATGGTCAAGACGATCTTCTGCACTTCAAACCGAGCATCAGAATGGGGAAGAAAGGTGATTTAAGTGACTTTAAACATGGCATGGTTGTTGGTGCCAGACGGGCTGGTCTGAGTATTTCAGAAACTGCTGATCTACTGGGATTTTCATGATGCCAGAGGTCATAGGAGCATGGCCAGACTGGTTCGAGCTGATAGAAAGACAACAGTAACTCAAATAATCGTTTGTTACAACCGAGGTATTATTTAGACTGGTTTCTTGAACATGACAATGAGTTCACTGTACTCAAATGGCCTCATTCACCAGATCTCAATTCAATAGAGCACCTTTGGGATGTGGTGGAACGGGAGATTCGCATTATGGATGTGCAGCTGACAAATCTGCAGCAACTGTGTGATGCTATCATGTCAATATGGACCAAAATCTCTAAGGAATTTTTTCATTGCCTTGATGAATTTATGCCACAAAGGATTAAGGCAGTTCTGAAGGCAAAAGAGGGTCCAACCCGGTACTAGTAAGGTGTACCTAATAAAGTGGCCTGTGAGTGTATTTGTTGTCATGTGTTTAAATAGTACAATTTCAAAAGTTGCGTGTGTGATCTACTGACAATGCGCAAATTAATAACACAGATGCAGCATCTAATTTGCATAATTAACAAACACAATCTACCAAGAGCAATGTAAATTAAATATGATGTGGGTTGGTAATCAATATGTTCGGATAACTGCTGGCCTAAATAAATGAAAATTAGTGCAGCAATTTATCTTTCTTTTATTAGTATTCTCTGTTTTCTAGGTTGCTTCTTCATTTCATGTGCAAAGTGGTTTAAGACATGCCTTTTGGGTGTTAAATGATGCTGCAAATAGCTGTAAATTGTCTCTTGCAAACCTTAGTTTCTTAATCATTTTGTTTGATTCATTTAAATACTCTCCTCTCATAAATTTTGCATCTACCAGCAAAACTCCATAATTAACTGTCTACATTCCTTTTCATAACTTATTTTTCTATCTGTGTCTTTAGTAAATCCTGACAGTATTTACTAAAGTGTGCTGATGCAAGCTGTTAGTAAATCTGGCCCTCAGTCTGTAAACGGTACATCCAAGTTTGGCCTAGATGATCTCGTATTTGTTTATCTTTGCCTCTTTTGCTCTGTAGTCACCTCTGGAGACATCATTGTAAAGCACCAAAAGCACACTCCTGAAAGCTGTTCCAAAAAATTCAGACAACTTTGTTATTCTGCCTCCTGAAGCCCCATTCACACCATCAGAGGTTCAGTGGATGGAGGTCAGCAAATTGCTGGGCTGTTACTTTTTCAAATAGTCTCTGAAATCACCAGCTCTCTTTCTGAATAACTGATCCATTTGTTTTGATGTACAAATATTGATGTACCTTACCCTTGTGGAAAAGCTACTCAAATAAGACACTGCAGTACAGAATTAAAATACCAAATGGTGGATTTGATGATTCATACAAAATTAAATACACTTTCATTTCATTCTGATCCCAAAATTGCCCTTATGTCCTTATTAAGTGCTCTGTGGTCTCTGCTCAGTCTGTCTAGACTTTGCATACTGTTTTCATCCACTTCTTTAACTGAACTATTACTGCAGTATTTTAGTGAATAGTGAATGAAGTTATAGAACCCTATGGGACCCTATGTTGTGCTGTTTTTCTGCAACATGCTAACTCCATTGCTGTATCCGAAATCATAACATACATTCATTAACTATTTCCTTCATTACTCCACTAACATATTGTAAAGTGAGTTTAAGGGCCTTCTCTGCATCTGAATTGTCCTACTTTCTTGCATGAGGGCACAGAAGAGCTTACATGACAGGTGTAATATCCAAATTACTTTCATACTAAACTCATTCACTGTCCTTCTAGGGGCTACAGTGGAATGAACCACCTTCATACTAAACACAAGACATACTAAATACTATCAAACACAAGAACATGCCTTTATCCATGTAAAAAGCAGTTAGTTACTTTACTTAAGTAACTTAGTAAAAATTAAACAATTTTACATGTTGATTAACATGTAATTTACTTAAAAGGGTGGTCCACGGTGTATTTTTGAGGCTTGGTTGTGTTTATAAGATGCAAAACAATGTGTGCTCATGCTTCATTTGTAGAAAATCAGCAGCACAGCTAACATGACAACGACTGTCATATTCCCTAGTTCCTCTGAAAGGCCCGCCCTCTAGAGGCTCTGACTGGTCAGCTAACACAATGTGCTGGGATCACAGATCGGCTCAATGTCACCAGGATAAGCATCACATGCTTTTAAGCATGCGCTTTTGCGCCGTGTAAACAGTCAGTCAGAGTAGCTATTAGCCGTATCAGTTTGTGCCTGAATCAGACAGAAAATTAAGAGCACACAGCTGAACCTCACGCCTACTCTCTAAAATAAAATCTAAAAGCATAAGTAAGTAATATGAACCATTCACATTTCTTTTGCGAGTTTTTTATTTGAGATGTAGAATGCAAAGAAAGCAGCTGCATAGAGAGACACTGCAGCGCTGGTAAAGACTGTGGGTGTTTACAGCGGTTTGATGGATAAATATGAATTTGTAGCTAAATTGTTAGCGATGCCAAACAGCATTTCCCGTTGTTTACATAGTTGTTTACATCCTTGCTACAACGTACCGTTAACGCTAGACACTATGCATGTAATTGGTCAACTTGAACAAATAAAAATACTTACAGGTTGTGGCTCACAATCCACAGCTTCGTCGGTTGGAGGAGATTTTAGCCGAATCCAGCACAACTGGGAGAGATTCTTGAAGCTGTCTTTGTCAAATGCTAGCACTATATTTTAAAATAATTCTCTGAAACATAATTTAAATTAAATTGTAAGCACTTCTCTCTTTGTGTCATGTCCTTTGGAAGCCCAAATACAGAAACGCTCTGTGAAAATTTTAGCATTTTAGCTTTCTCTGCTATAACATTACAGCGCCTCTGGTCATGCCCCTTCGCTGCCTCACTAGCCCGGATGTATTTTTTTGTAGTCCCCAAACTTTGTTTGCTGTAGGCTTTGCTAAGCTAACTCTGTAAAAGGCAATGTGTCCCTTTGCGTTGAACTTTGAGCGTATTACCTTCAGAGATGTTGTTTATGTTCACACAGCTACATTACACATAAACTAAAGTTTAAAATATGATATCATTGTAGACCACCCCTTTAATAATTTTAGGGCAACAGGTTTATACAGTTTTAGTTGTCAACTAATCATTTTTACAGTATAAGTTTCAAGCTAAATGCTATATATAAATGTCTTCCGGAAATTACAGACACTAGGGGCTCTATTTTGAGGATCCATGCGCAAAGTGCAAAGCGCTGGGCGCAGGGCGCAAATGCATTAAGGGCATGTCAGAATCCACTTTTGCTATTTTAAGGATGGAAAAATCCTCTTTGCGCCACGGCGCATGGTCTAACAGGGTTGAGCTTATTTTCTTAATGAGTTATAGGTGTGTTTTGAGAATAAACCAATCAGAGTCTAATCTCCAATTGCCTTAAGAAGATGTTGCGTCGCGCCATTGTGCATTTGCTATTTACATGGCGGACTTTGTAAGTGGAAAAACTGAGCGCTTCACTAGCAATAAAACAGTTAAATAGAGCATCTACAGCGCAAGAATTAGAGATGAGCCTCCTCATTGTTTACTTTTACTTTCACTCTCGTGGATAGGGAAACGTGTACGCACAGACATCTATTAGCCTATACATAATTATTTTCGTTTTT
Organism: Danio aesculapii; assembly: GCF_903798145.1. Lineage (NCBI taxonomy): Eukaryota > Metazoa > Chordata > Actinopteri > Cypriniformes > Danionidae > Danio > Danio aesculapii. The sequence continues at coordinate 25,956,434 of NC_079444.1, forward strand.
TTAGGCGCAAAGATTTGTTTCAAAACTATTTCTAAATTCAGTTCTAATTTCCAGCAAACGAATAAATGAACAATAATAACGAAGTGTGGTCAAAAAACTGAGCTATATATCCAAATACACATGCTATGCCCCAAATGGTCTAAAACCTGACAGGTGGGCAAATCTAAGCTTGTTTTTAATAAAACAAATATAAATATGCATATAATAAATAATACTACTACTAATAGTGACATTAAACCAAAGCAAATTGTCATGAAAAAGCCCCCCGAGATGAAGAAGGCATGAAAGTAGGGTTTTTATATTTATGTAGGCTAGAAAATTATGTTTTTTGTAATATTTTAATCCTTTATATTTATATCCTCTATATCCTTATTATATCCTATATTTTCAGTTCAATTCACCTTTATTTGTATAGTGCTTTTACAATGGAAATTGTGTCAAAGCAGCTTCACATAAAAGATCATGGTAAATAGAAACAGTGTCAGTTCAATTTTTAAAAGTTTAGTTTAGCTCAGTTCAGTGTGGTTTAATAGTCACTACTGAGAGTCCATTATATATCCTTAATATTTTAATTCTTTTTCATTTGTAAAGATATTTGCGTATTGCTGTACACCCTGTGTGTATTAAGCAATGTGTAAGCGAGGCGCACAACTAACGCGCTCTGCGCTGGACTATAGACCGGCTTTGATCTGGTCTATTGAACAATCTATTTAAGTTCCTCAAAATAGCAACACGCCAGCAATATGCCTCCTTTTTTAGACCAGAACACCTATGGGCGCACATATGAGCACAAATTAATTTGCTATTTAAACAGCATGGCGCAAAATGTCAAAACGACTCTTGGGCCAAGCTAAAACTAGCAAACAACAATTCGGTCGCGCCTTGCGTCGCATTGCGCCGGGTCTATGATAGGGCCCTAGATCTCATTCACTAAACATGTATTCATGAAGAAGTCATGATTCATCAAAAACTTTCTTATTAAAATGTATTCTAAGTTCAAAAGCAACTTAGAGCACACATATGCATAACCATGTATGCCTGAGGCCTTGCATGTATAAAGCATGTATAAAAAAGAACCCCACATTTAATTAGATATGTTATTTACAGAGTGGGTGAAAAGTAGCTAGACATTACAAATTGATAATACAGTATAATTAGAGGTCCAATTATTAAAATACATGTGGGTATATATAATTAGTGATTCAAACAACAATTACTATAATAAATAAACAATGATTACTGTGTCTCACCTTGTGTTTGGAGGTATGGCACACTTATTACTGATGGAAGACCTCAGGAAAGAGAGCGCATCTTTAGAGATTGCATGGATATGGATGCCGTTAGTGACAAATGGCTGTTCAGTCGCTTTAGGTTGCCCAAAGAAGTTCTTATTGATTTATGCAACATTTTAAATAGCAATTTTTTTTTTGGTTTTCGCCCCCGACACCAACACCTTTGACTTTTGTTTCGGTGCCATAATTGTCTTTCTCTGGATGAGTGCCACTTTGCAGAAAGCCCTTAAATAAAGTTGGTTTGGCCGTCTATTATGCATATTACTAACACTGTGCACACGGATGCTCATTTAGATTTAGAAAAATCCAAACTGACTAAAAGAAGAACCGGTTTAAGAACTAACTCATGTGGGTATGCATGGGTTGTGAATTAGGCAGAAAGTTTTAATGAGAATTTAAGTATAAATACAATTATTAATGAATGAGGCCCATTGTCTTTTGGCAATATGTGGGTTTTCATTTGCTCTGGCATTGCTTAACATTTGCTCAGTTATGGGATTGAATGAGCACAGGGCCACTTTGATTTCAGACACAATTACATTTGGCTGTACCTGCAAATAGTGCGCCAATTAAAGTTCTAAGAACCATTTTGTCATCCTATTGAAGGATTCTGCCTATATAGTCTGTAAGGCAGGATTTGGAACACAGCTTATGCCTGTTTAAGCTGTTTTATAGCCACATAAACACCCTCTGACTGGCACTAATAAATGCAGTTCCTCTATTTGAACTATGTTGTAACTTGCAGCCCCTAAACTTTTAACGGGTAAAAGTGGACAGATTTATCAGGTAGTTCTTTTTGCAGAAGGTCATGACGAATAGCACTCATTCTGAATCCTCTACCCTTCTCACTGCAATCACGCCTCAGAGGCAGAGACAGATATATGACAGGAACGACTGCAGGGACGCACAGAGGCTACAAAGAACAGAGGGAAGCTTTACGTGACACATCATAGCTCTGAGTCTTTTCTTTTTTTTGACAGAGGGATTTTTTTTCCCAACACTTATTGATGTGAACTTGCACCAGTGCTCGCTCTAAAGCAAAACTTCCATTATGTTTTTAAATAAGAAAGCTCAGTTTGTTTTCAACAGACCTGCCCATTAGATTGAGAAGCCAAACGGTAGCTATTTTAGGTCGTTTTAAAACCATTTTTGTTTCCTGGAAAGCAATTTCGCTTTCACTTTTCACCACCTTTTAGCTTGTTTCTCAATCTGTGTTGTTTCTAGGTTACAAAAAAAATCAGCATTTGTTTTCTCTGTATTCTTTGTATTGTGGATTGTTATTTTTTTTTCCATTGGGGATTTGTTGAACATGATCCAGGGCGCTGTATGAACAATAAAGGACAATGCAAATTTTTGCATGAATGTAGATAACCATATGTTCCAGTTATTTATTTTTCATCCATATCAAATTAACCAGAGGTAATGTTGCACTGTGATGTTTTTGAAGCACTGTTCTTATTGCTGTCTACATTGTGTATTCACATGTGAAAAAGCTTTGAATTTAGCCTGAAAACCACATCTCTTCCGACCAAGTCAAAGGTGGGATGTTTTGTTTGATTTTGGGGGTAGCGCAGTGGTTTCGGGTCAGTTCAGATTTCTGGATTAACCTTAGACCCGCATTGCTGACAGGACCACACCTGTAGGTTAAACATTTGGTGCTGCTGATCGAGTGGACAGGTGTCGCACCAATGAAGAGTTTGTAGTTGGTGTCTTCAGTTGGTCTGTTGACAGTCAAAAGGCTTTCTGTACTTCAAACAGTTTGGCTAAATTTCTAAATAAGACATTGCAGGTCGCTGGTGAAGACAGAGGTCTTTAGTTTATCCAGTTTTTAGGTCTTTAGTTTATCCAGACAAGTCAGGAGTTTGATGAAGAAAAGTGTTCAACATAGGCTCATTCTGAAAACGTAGCCCTAAACACATTTCTGGAGATCCCGAATTATGTAGCCACAAGTACGTATGGCTGCATTATATCTTTAAAATGAACACTATGGGCAGTGTGACTCCGTTATTTTTTGTGCTTATCAGCTGACTGCTTACCTCTGTATGGACAGCTTTTTCGCTGTTACCAGTTTGTTCAGTAGCTCACCATGGATGTCGGCGGACTTGAGACGCGGAGAGGAGTTGACCATGATGATGAGGTTCTAGTCTGGTAAAGAATGGTTCCAGAATGCGGATAAGACAAAAACAGAAGCTAAAAAATAAAATAAACAAGTAAATAACAGGGTGAGAATGTGGTAAAATCTCAAAACATGGTAAAAATCAGGCGAGGGCTTTTTTTTTTTGCTGGATTGTTTTTAAAACTGTCGATTGGGTTTAGGGAAGTATTTGGAAGTGGTTGGGGCTAAAATCTGCAGAGCTGTGGCCCTCTAGGAATTGAGTTTGAGACCACTGCTTTAATTGAAGTCCATAATTTGTAATAAAATACATTTGCCTCACCCTTCTGTCTCCATGTGGACAACGTGCCATGGTCAGTTTGCACAATATCTCACTTTGTACAGTGCTGTATTTGTGATGCTTTGTTCCACAAGAGAGACAAAAGTAATGTGAAATTGCATAGTGGCAGTGTATTTGTCTTTTACATTTGCTTTTTTTATACTATTAGTTGGGTTTAGAGAAGGGTTTAGCTCAGTGGTTTGCTAGGAGATCTAAGCAACAAACCCCACCTTCTCGTGAATGTGTCTTGTGTGTCTGAAGTAGTGATATGTCATTTGTGAACAATTCGTTCATTTCTTTTATGTGACTCTAGAACGATGAGTCCTTTCATTCGCACATGCGCACATTGTGCAGATGGGGTAGAAGATTTCCTTTTTCTATTGCGTCCGAACGAACAACTCCAAAACCAGAAGACTCGAAATGTAAACTAATCATGTGTCCGTTCGGCTCAGCCTGTTTGCATTGGTTAAACTTATATGGGACTGTTTGTGTCACGTAACGAACCACTAAAACTTGAAAATTTGTCAGAAGAGGTGAGCTGAGCTAATCATAGACAAAAGTCCCAGGTAAACAACAAAGAGTATTTTCTCTTATTGCACAGTTATTACTTGTTTGTAGTGTGATCAACATTTGGACTAGTTGTAGATATGTTGGAAGCAATTTGTAACATATAAGTGACATTTTGGGATTTAAACAAAATTAATTAAATGACCTAGAAAAAAAGATCTTGATGAACGAGACTCAATGGCCAGAGACAGTAACTTCCCATAACATGCCCGTAGCCATGGGGGTTCGGGTGGTTCGAACGACCAACCCCCCTAGGCCAAAAGGTTCAGTAATTTGAATCCCATGGCAACTCAAAGCCAATGACGCGAATCACGTGACATAACCTACTGACTGGTAATGTTTGAATCTTTGATGCGGCATCCTCATCTATACTGAGTAACGATATGGGTCGAAACGAGAAGGAGAGAGAGAGAAGAAAAAGCAGGCAGCAGCATCATTGTTGCAAAATATTGAACTTGTTCAAAAAAATTGCCAAACAGGGTAAGGATAACGTTACCTACTTCCTAACAAATGAGAATCTGTCGCTACCCTGAGATTCCAGACTAACTGGCCGAATTCGCCAGAATGTCCTGTAACTTATCTTGGGTATTATTGATTTGCCTCGTGACCTCCCATTCCCTATTTTTGCTATAATTTTTTTTTGAAAATAACTGTCCGATGAAGGCTTAATTACCAAACGAAGTCCTCAGCTGTCACTTCACAGCAAAAGGCGCTAATCCTGTCACGGCTGTTTACACCTGGTCACTTCAATCGTTTTATTCAGATATAAATCCAACCGCTCGGACAACTTCAGAAAAGGGTTCGGGACACATTCCAGATGAAACTGGATGGGTCTAATTATTTGTTTATAGACAAAATAAAATAAATGATGACCTGGAGAAAATCTGACCTGCGTCTGTTTGGGGAAACACCTGTAGGTGTGCTTTTACAGTCAAACACATGTAAAGTGCAAAATAAATAAATAAATAAATACATATTTACTATAAGCATAAAACATGTGTTAATGATGCAACTTTGCTTTACTTTTTTAACATCTAGCTAAATGTTGTGCACTAAAACAATGCTCGTTTTTATTCTTCTTTAATGACGTTTTGCAGAAACTTGCATACAGATGGCTCATACACCCCTCATAGCAAACTATAAATATTTTAATTCCCTTACAACATTTACAGCACAATCACAACCTGCCTTTCAGCAACTTTCAGTATCTGTAAGTGCATCTGACACTTCAAACTATATGTAACTGTATCTTTCGAGTTATTTTAAAACCTTTAATATAAAGCATGACTTGTGTTTAAGAAAAATTGGATTGTGAACTTTCTCCACAGCTGCTCACTCTCCTCCACTATTATTCTGAAGTGATCATGATACGGGATTGCTTTATAAATGAGTTTATTAAAAAAGCTTATCAATAAATCATACTAACACGATATATTCCCACCCTTAACTGTAAATTGTCAGTCCGTGTGCATTTTCTTTCTGAAGGTTCTGCTAGACGAGCTCCACTTTTTCAGTCTAGCCAGACAACAGTAACGCAGACAGCCAAGACTTTGTGGCTGCAGCCAAGAGCTCATTGAACTAGACGACCAGAGGCTGACTGTGAAAGGACCAACAAACTGCTGTTCTTAGCTCAAGCACAGTTTGAGCAGCTGGCTATTAGAACGGTGGTTTTCTGCTCTTTCATATACATCTGTCCTTCATTCTTCATTTTTGTGGCCTTGATGTATTTGATCTAACATCACTGGTGTTTGTCAGTGAAACTTGAGGGGTGTTTATAACCTTTTCAGTGGCACACAACTGCTATAATATTTATCCATAGATGTGTGTATATATCTTTTTCAATTTTAGTCTTTAATTTTTTATCTTGGTCATATTATTCATCGTTATATACTATATTTGTAATTAAAAATGTAATAAATTAACACTTTATTTAGAAAGATGAATTCAGTCAGTCAAAACTAACAGTAAAGACTTCATATATGGTTTCTACTGTTCATTGAATTTTATGTTAACATAGAAAAAAGTGAAAAAAGCATAGACTAATAATGCTGGGTTATTTCAACCCAAAATAGATAAAATATGGACAAACACAAATGTTTGGTTAAATTTAGTCCTCTAAATTTTTAATTCAGAAAAATAACCCATAGAGTTGGTTTTGTCCATATTTAACCTAAAATTGGGTTGAAATTGCTCATCATTTTTAGAGTGTATAAGGATTCCTCATACATTTTAGACAGGACAACTGATCACAGCATTCATAAAAGTATAATATTAGGTAAGGTAAGGTAAGGTAAGGTAAGGTATGGTAAATCTATACAATGCGAACATACAAAAAACAGATGAGTATATAAATAAATAAATCTATACCCCACCCCCAAAAAGTTACATACCTACCTCCATATATACACATAAATAGACAAAAAAGAAATACCATAAATCTAATCCACCACTACCTAATAGCTTAATGCTTACCGGATAAAATAAGTTTTCATGTCAATTTAATCTACAGCAAGGTACTGCAAGGTAAACCTTTTCTCAACTCATACTCAGTATGCAGAACATGTAATAAACATGTCTTAATGTGGCCTGTTCATAAATATGCCGCAGTGACATCTGTTCTGATACACCAATAATTTTCCAAGCAATTCCAAGCAAATAATATAATAATATACAATAATAATGATATATAAGGATTGCATATTATATAGCAAATGAGCATTAGAATGATTTAAGAAGGATTATGTGACAATCAATACTAGTGTAATGTAAAAATCCAGCTTTACCACAAATACATAAAAAAATGAACATTGTCATTTGAAACTGTAATAATACTTTTACAATATGTCACAGATTTGACTAAGATTTTGATCAAATAAATGCAGTTGTGTATGTTAGAGGAAAAGCTGGTGTTTATGAACACGATACGACTATTTAAGATTATTTTATCACAAAGTGACTTTTATATTATATATATATATATATATATATATATATATATATATATATATATATATATATATATATATATATATATATATATATATATATATATATATATATATATATTCGAGTCCTGATTGGGAGGTAACGTCCGATTCCGATCGAGTCTGAAACTGCATGAGCGGGCCCAATTTCCAATCACATGATCGGATCTGGACGTCCCTAGTTTTTTGTGAAACAAAGTGAAAATGAGTAATATTTCATTGGCAACTTGCTTTAATAAAATACATTTAGGTATTTACACTCTTTTTCAGTTGACATTTATTTTATTGCCATTAACAATAATGATTTTAGTTTTAAGTTTTAAAGTTAATAAAGTTTTAGTTTTGATTAACTATAATAACCATTCTAGCACAAACGTTGTATTAGTCTAAAAAGTCAGTTCTTCATTTTTAATTACCATATTCATTCTATGAACTAGGGCATCGGCACAGAAATATTAGTATATGGAGCAGAAATGAAAAGTTTTCATAAGGCTTCAAAGTTACACTTATTTATGACTTGTTTAACCAACTTGTGAAACTCATGAGGATTTTGTCGATGTTGACGCTTTCGGCGTAGCGTTAATAAAAAGGCTGAATTGTGCTTTAAAGCGCATAATGCTCTACTCCTCTCATTCATTTTCATGCTCAGATTTATTTTTTAGCCCTGATAGTATACGCGCTTCGTGAATCACTATGGTTTGTAAGTAGCCTCCAGGGTCATCGCTGTTTGACTTCTGTCAGACATTATCCGGGCACTCAGGAGGATTTAGAGCAAATCTGATGAATTATTTGTGAGCTCTATTTTTGGATGTTGTTAAGAAGTTCTTCAAAGTTTCTGGATGGAGTCGAGCTTTTCGGGTACCAGACACTGATTAGCTTTTAATGAGCTATTCAGAGTGAATGTCAGCTGTTGTGTTTTCATGTCTTTCTAGGAATCACTGTCTGGACTTGCTGACTCTGAAACGCGGCTGTTTAATAAAGTCATTAGGGGCTTTTTGTGTGAGAAGCTTCTTGGAGACTGTCAGTATCAGGGTTTGGACAAATCCAGTGGGCTTCAAAGCAACTGCCAGTAGTTTTTTCTTTTGTATTCCAGAGGCAAAGCTAATGATAGCATGTTATTGTTCAGCTTGAAAGTAGAACAAACACAGGCAGATTTTATATTCACTGCAAATGTGTGATGTTATAGTTTAATTACATGTTTTCTTTTATAAACATTTATTAGTTTTATTTATTTTCAGTGGCCTTTGCTGAGTCAGTTTTACTATTTTTGCACTTAGTCAGTTTTATAAACCTCCAGTTTGTTTGTTTGTGTGTGTGCCTGTATGTACACAGTAAAAAAGGCTGGGTTACACACAATTCCTTCAAATAGGAATTGTTAGCTTATCTGTTTTTACTAATTTAAGTAGACTAAACATAAAACAATTAAGTTATCCCCCCCAAAAAACTCAAGAATGGTGTTGATTCAGCTCATTTTAAAGGGCACCTATGGTGAAAATCATCTTTTGGGTACTGTTTGGACAGAACTGTGTGTAGGTATAGTGTGTCCACAGTCATATTGGGGCGATATAAAGACAATAAGTCTCTTTTGTTTAATTTTCTGTCGTTAAAATAGGATCCAAATCCCTTCCATTTTGAGGCCCACCGCAACGTGACGTAGGAGTGCAGTTTGCAAACCCACCAAATTGATTGACAGCTGTGTATTAACATGTCTCCGTAGTAACACGTATAATCATATCAACAAGACAGGATGTGCGCGAAGCAGCTGGGATTAAAAGATCTGTTCAGCTCGCTGTGATCATCAATCATCATCAAATGTGATCAAGAATGAGTTTTACAAGCTTAAAACATTTTTGAAACAGTGCATGTTTGTAATGAATTACAGCGATTTTTTTTTCCGTCTTTATCACCACAGCCGCATGTCACTACAATTATAAAAGAAGACACTTCAATCCCGGTTTGTGGACGTTAAATCAGATTTATTTTGTACATTAACATAACTGATATCCATACAGCAGTGGATATTAACGTGTATCCTGTCACATTTGCATGCAAAACAGTGCAAAATTAAATGCGGGTGCTGTGTATGTGTTTGGGTATATGTGCGTGAACTTTGTAACAACGTGTGTGACTCATCGTCGCTATAGGTCGACGGTCAAAGTGTTGAATTAACTCCACAACAAATAAATCAAATAATTACTGGGAAAGTTCTTACTGTAGTATTTCTCACAAACATTACACGAGATCTGCTTCCTACATATCTGCCACTGTGCTGTTTATCTGACTCAGCCGAGGCGGAGATTGAGGCACACTCTGACAGGCATGTGGGAAAAGTGGGCGGGGAAAACTAGCATTAAAGGCACAGGTAACAAAAACAGCTACATTGTGTTCAAAGCAGAAATTTCCAATATTCTGAAAGGTATAATAAATTATCTGAGTTTTGATCTGAAACTTTACAAACACATTCTGGAGACACAAATGACTTATCTAAGATCTTGAGGGGTAAAATAGGTCCCCTTTAAAGAAGTTAGCCTGAACCAGCAGCAAAAAACAAACAATTTTTGAGTGTACGAGTATAAAAAAGTATAATTATAAACATATTTTTTAATTAAATGCTGTTTTCTGGACTTTTGATTCAGAATTCAAAAAAAAAAATATCATAAATTCCCAAGAAGTATTAATATTAAATGTTTTAAGCAGCAAATAAGTATATTTACCCTGATTTCATGAGGAAAATACTGTACGTTTTGTAAGTTTAGTGGCTAATTCATACAACTTCAGTCATATGAATATGTATGATTTTTTTAAAGGAGGTGTGGCACCAAACCCCACCCCTAAACCCATCTGTCATTGGGGAATGAGCAAATCATGCTAAATTGTTCAAATTTATGAGAATCAGCCATTATATAAAAAAGTTAGGAATTGTCTTAAGATAACGTTGGCATAGGGCGAAGCAGTGGCGCAGTAGGTAGTGCTGTCGCCTCACAGCAAGAAGGTCGCTGGTTCGAGCCTCGGCTCAGTTGGCGTTTCTGTGTGGAGTTTGCATGTTCTCCCTGCGTTCGCGTGGGTTTCCTCCGGGTGCTCCGGTTTCCCCCACAGTCCAAAGACATGCAGTAAAGGTGAATTGGGTAGGCTAAATTGTCCGTAGTATATGTGAATGTGTGTATGTGTTTCCCAGTGATGGGTTGTGGCTGGAAGGGCATCCGCTGCGTAAAACAAATGCTGGATGAGTTGGCGGTTCATTCCGCTGTGGCGACCCCGGATTAATAAAGGGACTAAGCCAAAAAGAAAATGAATGAATAATGTTGGATTTCTGAATGGTTATATGACACTAAAAAATGAAGCAATGATGTTGAGTATTCAACTTTGTCATTATAAAATAAATTCTTTTTTAAAATACATTTAAATATTGAAAAGAACTGTGTTTTTTTTCATTAACTGTGATCTTATTTCATAACTAGAATGTTATAAGAAAGAAAAAATAATCATTTTTTGTTTATCTGGTCTTTTGTCTATGATTATAGCTCACCTCTTCTGACAGTTCTTCAAATTTGAGTGGTTTGTTCACATCACACTGACAGTTCCATGTAAACTTAACCAAAGCAAACAGTCTGAGCCGAAAGCACCCATGATTAGTTCACCTTTCGATTCTTCTGGTTTTTGAGTCTTTCGTTCATCATGTGACAGCATTTATAGAAATATCACTCAAGAGGACTCGAGAAATGAATGGATCACATCTTTTTCCGGCTCTAACAATACGAAAATAAAAAAGGTTGCAACTTCCAGTTCATGGGGACTTAAAATTTTGCATTGGTTAAGTGTCATGATAGAACTGGCAATGTCCTTTTTGCATCCTCACATTCAGCACAAGAGTAAACCATAGCAGTAAACAATACCACAGGCAAACGTCACTCACACGTTCTTCAGAAAATGTAAAAATCTATTTGATGCTGTTCATCTTTCTAGTAACTGATGGTGTTGTTTGCTCGGCTCATTGACCTGAATGAACACACTAAACTCAGAGAACAAAGGAGTCCTTGAGCTGAGAGCTTTTTCTTTACTCACAAATGGACTTTGCAGACAGTTAAAGCACAACCCATCAATCATTTCTGCCCTAAGTGGAGAGATGACGAGATGAAAGAAAACGTGTCACTGCAGCTTGGATAATACGCTGCATTAATACATCCGCTATGACTGCAGGAATGATCAGAGCAATGCTTTTAGCCAGCTTAAATCCTCTCGCAGTGCTAGAATAAAAAAGGAAACAGTAAATCACATTAATAAAGTCACATGTTGTTATTAATATATTTAAAAATCTTTTTATAATCTTAATTATTTTTTAATTTGCTCTACATGGGGTCATTCAAGATTGGTGAGCTTTTTCCTTCAGAACATTAAATCTAATTTTAAAACAGTGGTTCTTGGAGATTTATTCAATTTAATTCAACAGCTACTGGGCAAAACAAAAACACATATAGAGGCAATACAAAATGAATATTTGTGGCTCCTGATGATACATTAAGACCCTGTCCCAATTTTATTTAATAATCATATGCCTTCCACTTGTACCTTGAAACAGAGTGTGAAGGGGTAGGGATGGAATAATTTGCCTTAGAAACAGAACACCACTTCTACAACACACGCATCATCAAGTTGTCACCAGTATTTTTGTAAAATACTTACAGGTTGTGGCTCGCAATCCACAGCTTCATCAGCTGGAGGAGTTTTAGACAAATCCAGCGCTAAACTGGGCGACATTCTGGAAGCTGTCCTTTGTCAAATGCTAGCGCTATATATTTTTATAATTCTCTGGAACATAATTAAAATTAAACTGTAATTGTACATTTGGATGGTATTTTAGCTTTGTCTGCTGTAACATTGTAGCGCCTCTCTCCTTCACTGCGCAGGGTGCATGGTGAATGTACCTAACGGAAGCCCTTGTGATCTCACTAGCCCGGATGTATTTTTTTGTAGTCGCTGTAGGCTTTGCTAAGCTAACTCTGCAAAAGCAAACGTCTCCCTTTGCATTGAACTTTAAGCAGAGATGTTGTTTATGTTTACACAGCTACATTACACATCAACTAAAGTTTAAAATATGATATCCTAGTGGACCACCCCTTTAAGATATTTCGATGAAATCCCATCCTCCATAGATCGCAATGGTCCCAAGACATCCAAGTCTAGAAAAGCAATTAAAAAACATTGTCAGAATTTTCCATGTGACTTCAGTGGTTCAACTGTATTGAAGCTCTTTTTGTGTGCCAAAAAAAACTGCAAAATGGTGTGAAGCATGGTGCAAAATAGGGTGTGCCTTTATTATTTCAATATGACGTATTGTCATTAGAGTCAGCAGCGCAACACTGCAACACGCAAGGGTTATATTGCTTATAGTAAACGTGCACCATGACCTTACATGGAAGACAAAGACAAACAAAGTTGCTTTTACAGTTTTTTTTTTCTTTGGTGCACAAATGTGTTCCTGGAGGTTTGTATGATTACAGCTGAATTGCTGAAGTCACATGGAATGTTTTGACAATGCTTTTTTGCACTGTTTGTGGCGGATTAGAGAGCTTCATCTAAAATATTTTAATTTGTGAAAATATGATTTTTATTTACTTCTTTTTGGTTGAACAATTTTTTTTTAAGTCTAAAAAAGCTAAATGATCATTTGCAAAACAATTAATACCATTATTAAAACCATTATTTACATTACCTTTTAATTTACTGCCTCGTCAAGCAATCCTGAGCACATTCCCATTCGTTATGAACAACAGGTACTGTAGTACTTTTGTTTAGCCTTTATTTGTTTGTCTACTGGCAGCTCAGTGGTTAGCACTGTCGCCTCACAGCAAGGATTCTGGTTGGAGTCCCGACTGGGCCAGTTGGCATTTCCATGTGGAGTTTGCAATGCATGTTCATGTGGGTTTCCTCTGAGTGCTCCGCTTTCCCCCACAGTCCAAAGCTATGCACTATATATGCTAGGTTGCTGCTGGAAGTGGTGTTAGTAAGACAAGCAGGGGGCGCTTAACCTGCGGTCTGTGTGGGTCCTAACGCCCCAGTATGGTGAAGAGGACTCATAATGCTCAAAAATGTGTAAAGCGATTTGAGTGTCCAGAAAAGCACTATATAAATATTAGGAATTATTATTATTATTATTATAGGTGAATGGGATAAACTAAATTGGCTGTAGTGAATGAGTGTTTGTGTGAATGTGAGAGTGTATGGGTGTTTCCCAGTAATGGGTTGTGACTGGAAGGGCATTCGCTGCATAAAACTTGCTGGCATAGTTGGTGGTTCATTCTGCTGTGTTGACCCCTGATAAATCAGAGACTAAGTCGAAGGAAAATGAATGAATGAATGAATGAATGAATGAATTAATGTTTTTCTACTGTCAAAGTGCTGTTGACTTTTTTGCCACAGTTTTACCTGAAAATATACGTTAATGCATTACAGAAGAAAAAAATTTACTATCTGGGATGGCTTCAGGGTGGTGAAAAGAATTATTATGTGCACTACATTTACGTATTTATTACAGCTTCAATTTTGCAATTCATCTGCAGTCCACGTTTATAGTATATGGATTCAAAATATGGGTAGTTAAGTCTTCATGAACCCTGGACCCTTTACTAATTATGTGGACTATTATGATAATTTAGCCATCCATGTGGATTACGCTGCTAATCTTCATGAAATGTCAAATATAATCGCTTTAACGTGTGAAATGGTTGATTTTCCTGCATTCTGAAATTCCCAACTATTATCACCTAGCAACTGTACATCATTACGTACTAATATGGAGTTAGAAATACAGTGGCATCAGCAACATGTCAGGTTTTTTTCAGTCATGAAGGCTTTCAGGCAAGGTTAGAAAGTGAGACATTAGGAGCCTGAGGTTAGCTCGAGGAAATCAACTGAAACGAGCATAGAAAATTCATGAATAAACATGGTCTGGCTTGTTGAGAAATTGGGAATTTGTCTCTGATGTTTTGTGCGCATGTGAAGCGAGATATCAATATGCGAGCAGATCTAATACATGACGTGAATATAGATTGGAGATGTAGTAGGTCTGTAGGCATGTGTGAAGTTAATGGGATCAATTCACACAGACCCTGCCTTTTCCAAGGCTTCTTATTGCCTGAAGTTCATACTCTTTGAGTATTCAGTCATTTTTTTTTGATTGGAGGTGTAGATTGAATTTGAAAACCTCTCTGTGACTGCGATTTAGAATGTTTACCATGGTAAACTTTCAGTATAATGCAATCATTTTTACACTTCAAAGGGTAGTTCACCCCAAAATAATACTCATTATGTATTCAGCCCCAGGCCATCTGAGATGTGTTAGACTTTATTTTATTTTATTTTTCAGCTGAAGAGATAATTAACCCTCATAATACATTCTAATTATGTGTACTGTTATACATAATTTGTTTTTATAAGAACAATCTGAGAATTGCCCCATGGAAATGGATGGAATTCAACTTGATCCTTTAAACTTTAAATCTAATGACTGCTTAAAAACAGTCCAAAAATAAGACACCTACATAATTATTTTTTGCAATACATCATAAAAGCAACAATTACATTACTGAAACGTGTTACTTACACAGGCCTGTAGCCAACCTGGTAAAAGGGGTGGTTCTTTTTTCTCAAAAAGTGGACCTTTTTGCAGCTATTCGTCTCATTTTGTGTTTAGTTGTAAAATTTAAATACTGCATTTTAGGTACATTTTAGCCACTATTGTAGGTGGATTAGCTTGTCAGGTGGTCATCATAACCACAGTTTTTAATGTACCAAAAATATTTTCTAAAAGTTTAGAATATAGAAAAATTTATATATAAATAATATTTTTCAAATACAAATTTATAACATTATATATTATTAGAAAAAATAGTAATCTGTTAAACTTTTTTAAATTAAAAATTGTAGCCTATTGTCATGCAAATAACAAAATGGCTAGCACATTTAGCTTTTCTCAGTTTTTCCCCTCTCTCTGCTCCCCACACTTTCCTGTCAATACTCTACTGTCCTATCAATTAAAGGTGAACACCCTGAAAAAAGAAAAAAAAAACAATAGCAAAGATGACCTCACTTACATCAGATTGTATGTTTTCTTGCACAGCTGGATGTTTGATGAAAATAATAGTTATCATTGGCCAAAACTGATTAGCTGAAGTCACACCGAAGCAAAAGGATTCTGTTTGGTCTTAATGACTTATTTTCAGTATTAATGATGGCATATAGCAATCAAAATAGGACAAATGAGTATGTATGACAAATTATATATATATACAAAAAAATATATATATATACAGTTGAAGTCAGAATTATTAGCCCCCCTGAATTATTATCTCCCCTGTTTATTTTTTTCCCCAATTTCTGTTTAACAGAGAGATTTTCTCAACACATTTCTAAACATAATAGTTTTAATAACTCATTTCTAATAACTGATTTCTTTTATCTTTGCCATGATGACAGTAAATAATATTCTACTAGATATTTTTCAAGACACTTCTATACAGCTTAAAGTGCCATTTAGAGGCTTAACTAGGTTAATTAGGTTAACTAGGTAGGTTAGGGTATTTAGGCAAGTTATTGTATAACGATGGTTTGTTCTGTAGATGATCGGAAAAAATATAGCTAAAGGGGCTAATAATTTTGACCCTAAAATAGTTTTAAAATTAAAAACTTCTTTTATTTTAGCCGAAATAAAACAAATAACACTTTCTTCAGAAGGAAAAATATTATCAGACATACTGTGAAAATTTACTTGCTCTGTTAAACATATTTGGGAAATAAAAAAGAAAAAAAAATCAAAGGGGGGCTAATAATTCTGATTCAACTATGTAAATATGTGTGTGTGTGTGCGTGTGTGCGTGTGTGTGTGCGCGTGTGCGCGTGTGCGTGTGTGCGTGTGTGTGTGTGTGTGTTTTAGGGTCATATAAAGAACTTGCAATTCTATCAATCTATATTTCTTTGATATTAATTATTACTTATTTTACGCATCTCAGAATATTTTATGCACCTCTTTTAGGTCAAAATGGACACAAATGTGTTATGAGGGTTAAGGATTGGACTTGAACTATTCCTTTAAATTAAATGATTAATATGGTTTGGGTATACAGTAGTTGAATGATTCTGAAGTAATGTGAAAAGAATGGAGTAATGTGCGTTACACCAAGAATTGTGAAACCAAGCATGTGAAGTGTGAAGTCAGCATGCTCAAGATATTAATATTACATAATGTCTCCTCTGCTCTGAGCTATTCTTTTTCTATACAAACAATCCTCTTTTTGTAGTTTCCAAAGAAAGCTACAGAGGCAACCTGGAGCATGTACCTGGGTGTAGAGATACTGTGGGTGATCCAAATATCAACTTCAGATTTTATGTTTAAAATAACAAGACTATGCTGCATGGACTGTGTACATCCTGCTGTTTTCAGGCTATAAAACCTGCTAAATTAGGTTTTCCCAAGCGGTTTATGTGTAGCATATCAGTTATTTCCCATAAACCCCAAAAGAACATCAACTGTTTGTGTGCATATTATATTTGAGTAATAATCTCTAATGAATCCCTCTTGAATCTATTATGGCCATATTCATAATGTATTCATAGGAGCATGTGCATGCAAATCTTCATAGAAAAGCTCCAGATATCCTAATTACCTAAAGTTTTACAAATCTCCCCCATTTCTTAAATATGCTAAACGATCGAATGCTTTTTTTAAACTTTGTATTCCTACATCAGCTTTTTTATGTTCAAATGCTTGAAGTAGCAGCCATATTTATCATAAGCTCAATAAATTTTCATGTTTTATTCAACTACTGTTCATGATGAGGCTACAGAGGTTATCGAGGACATCATGCAGAACAGGAAAACTCATCCACACTACTTACTAGTGCTCTTTTGTTGCTGTTTTGAGTGCTCTTGCAAGCTATATTAAAGGAAACCATTATTATTTCTAGCATTTAAATAAAGTCTGAAAGAGTCATCGGTGTACTCATGCAGCCATGGTGTACAGTAGTTTGTTTATAGACTTCTGATTTTGATTTCTGAAGCTGGATTTATACATTAGCAAAGCATTGCACTGCCGTTGTGTGTGTACAAAATGCTTTTATAGTTGACTCACTCGCTGTTGTGCTATTTTCTGAAATGAATGGAAACAGATTGGAGCAAAAAGGCTTTAAAGCCAACTGAAAGCAGCATAGAAGTCTTAGATGGTGATGAATAACAAAACATTATTAAAAGTTATTCCTCATTAAAAAGTACCAGTCACATATTTTTTTATGCTGTAAATGGTTCTTTTTTCACCCGGTTTTGCATATGAATAATTCCATGCAAATGTCAACCTTGCCATGAAAAAAATAAAGTTTTCACCAAAATGGCGAAACCCTTTCTAGGTTTTTTGTGTAGGCTTGTATTTTACAGTACTGTAAAAATACTCAAACAATTATATTTTGTGTTCCAAAGTCACACAAGTGCCAATTTGACATCTGTCACATCCATAATGGAGAGACGTCACATCCATAACGAAGCTTTTTTTCGCATAAAAGCAAAAATGTAAAATAAAAAAAAATCTATCTTTTTTTGTTCTAGAGTGAACTCTTATCCTTTTTATTCCCCTTATTCTTTTGATTAACATTATTTCTTTTGGGTTGTGCAGTTTAATTCACAGAATTTCACAGAGACAAAGCCGAAGGAAAATGAATGAATGATTGAAGGAAAATTTTTACAGATTGATATTTTTCTTATCCCATAACTTTGTGGTTAATTATTTTGGAAAATATAAACAGATGTTACAATATAATTGTACCACAAGGGTGCTGGACAACGGAATTGTGGATCCATGTGCAATTTTTTAAGAACAGTAGTCAGGCAGGCAAAGGTCAAAACAGGGGCAAACAGATGCATACAGAGAAATCCAGAATTGTGGTCACAAACAGGCAAATGGTCAGTGCATGCGGCAAGAAATTAAAACAATAAAACAAGTCAAAGGGTCAAAACATGGCTAGACAAGACAAGAAAATGCTTCATAGTGTTACAAGACTACAAGACTGAGTGAGTGAGGTGTATTTATAGTCCTGGAAATCAGTAATGACAAGCTTCAGCTGTGTGTGTAATCAGAGAAAACAGGAACAGGTGTGTGTGTGAGGTGCATGAAGGTATTTGTAGTACATTTGGTGGCAGATTTGGAGTTCTAGATCACTGGTGACTGTGACAATAATGTTAACATGTACTTTCTCCGTGAATTTAAATTTAAAGTTTTTACTGCAAATGTCACATCCATAACGCTGGAATTGCTCATATGTACCTTTATAGAAGGTTTACTTTATCAAAATTGTCCAAGCCAAGGTTTTTTTAGGTAAAGGAGAGAATCCAATCACACACAACAATTTTTAAAAAGCTTACATATGCTTATTGTCACAATCACCAGCGTTCTAAACCTTGCAAATCAGTTTGCTAAAGAACTACAAATTCGCCATTATATGGACTACATATCCAGTCATGCACCACACACACACACACACACACCTCATCCAGATCATGATTGATTACACATGCACAGCTGGAGGATTGTTAAAGACAATATACACGGCACACACGCACACATCAGTGCTGTGCATCAGTGCTGTGCAAGGCTGATAGCTGTCAAATTCATTGTATGCGTTTACTGTTGTTCTTAGGAGGGAACAAACTAAAGAACCAACAATTTCGTCTGAACTGGCCTTGGATTTCTTTGGAGAAGCCAAACTATGTGGTGGATGAGCAAGACAAAGTTCTGGAGGTGATCCTGAGACGGAGAGGTTTCCTGGGTGAAACGTCTTTTGTTGGTGAGTATGTTTATATGCAATTTTGCTTTGCCTGCATTTTCTATTCATTTACACATTTCTTTTTTCCACAAAAACAAACTGTTACCTAGAATTGATTAAACTTGACAAGAAGTCACCAGCACACGTATTAACAGGGGATCATTAGCATTCAGTAGCATCTATGTTTCACAGAGAGAGCTGTTATTAGTTAAGCTTATCAACGGGAAGCTGTTAGAGATGTTTTTCTAAGTGGTTTTGGCTTCTTTGTGTCTAAGATGAAAGCCCTCGCACTCTCTGACATCCGTAGAACAGTCTGAACAGTTTTTTTTAAAGCGTACACCTGCTTATCTCGCCTTGCACTCTGCTCAGCTCAGCCCCACATGTGGTCAGTATTCAAGAAACCAAGGGTCTTTGTTCATGCGGCTGTGGGTTTGTGGATATGTGTTGGCTTTGAGGGATGTTCGGGTTGAAAAAAAAAGTGGTGAGCAGAAGGCAGCAAGAGAGATGAGAAAGAAAAGGCTGAAGGAAAGAGGGGATATTGGGGTGTAAATAATTAAGGGCAAAGTTTACTTGGATTTTTATGTGTGTGGTAGTTCATGTGTACAGAGCGTGCCAGGAATTTCATGACAAAATGGCTGCAGATGATTTTTTTTTCTAAAATGTTGCAGCTCATGAGGTTTTTTTTAACCCTTTAACATGTCCTAACACTGGATCCGGTGTGGTTAGATGTTCAGTGTATTTTGTTAGTTTATAGGTTGTTTTCATATGACGTCACTGATGACGTGCGAAATTCAGATGGAGGGCTGGAAGTGATTCTTCTTCTTAGAAATCGCAATCAGAACATCAAAATATTTCTGTTTTATGTTGTTTATAATTGTCTAAATCAGCCAAAATAAGAAATGCTGAATATTTTTATACACTTCCAAAAGTTTTTGCCTCTAAAGAGGGGAAAGTTGCTGAAAAACAGAAGAAAAGACAGCATGTAATAAACATTTATTCAATACATCCATGTGTACAAACTTTTTTTGAATGCGATAATTCGTTTGACAGCACCAATAAAGATTATATACAGGCCTAGCTTTGTGTATAAATATGTTAATGTGTTATAGAATAATCAGATACAAACACCACCACACTTACACAATACAGAATATAAATAATGTAACTTGCCACGTAATCGCTGTAATGAAATCTCCATCTTGTTTTGCAATAATCCATGTCTTTATTGGTGTTTCGGCACAATAAACAACGTAAACATCGAGATGTGCAGCAGCGGTGAATGTTTGTTGATAGTAAGTTTATTATGTTCATTCCCCCTTACAAAAATAAATAAATAATATAATGTAGACTATAACTAACGTAATAGCTTTTACAGTATCTACCGTCTCGATGACAGGCAATATATTTAAATTAAGTAGAAAACTCAGACCTCTTCATGATATAAGGATCATGCCCAACATATGTGGCTGTTTTCTATTTATATCTCATTTGAAATATGGTATATATTGCAAAAATACGGATTTTATGTCTCCCATTCAGTTTTTTACTTCCTGCCCTCCATCTGAATTTTGTGCGTCACCAGAACCACTTGATTAAAAACAACCTATAGATGAACACAGGGAAATGAAAATTTAGGAAGCTCAGTCTATAGCGGTCAATGATTGGCTCTTGTACTAGAAGGTGGGCTTTTTCACCATATAGCAATCGATGATTGGCTCCTGTACTAGTAGGCGGGGCTTTATTCACCATATGGACAGTTACACTTTTCCCCATTCAAAATGATACGAGTGATATGTCTTGTGTATTCTATAGTCTGTTCTATAGAACAAAATGGAGTGAAGTTAGCAACAATTTTTTTTAACTGGAATCCAGACAAAGTGGCGATTTTAGATCCGTTGGACACACGCTCTGAGAGACTTTTTTCCAAAAATTAGCTTTTTTAAAAATCTCCAAATAGGGCTGGGTCGATAAAATGGTATCAATATTGACTGAACACAATTGTCATAAACGATATAAAAAAGTTCGGTATGAAGTTTCGGTATGAATCGCTAAAGCTTTCTTCAAATGTGGCTGCTGAGTGCGCGCCTTGGAAGGAATGCCAATAAGCTTAGGGTTATTTCCAACTGATGCGCACGACTTGGCGTGATGCAAGCGACAAACACATGACACGCACATATTTTCCAGGTGCCGTCAGTTAAAAACATTTCAGAATACTGTATGCGCACCGCGATTCATGTAAGTACAACTAACCAATCTGCATCACACTTTAAATGCAATATACATATTTCGGTAATAATGGCAGACTCAGACAAACACAGAGCACCCAAAACACTGCAGTGCTTTTTCATTCTCTTTATAAATACAAACCAGTATCGGATTTCGGATATCAGCAATGGTTTGTTCTTTTATCATCCTCTGAGAAAACGATTGATGGTCACCTAGTTATGAGAGACGTCAGAGGAGCGTGAGCACAAAGCCCATTGAAAATGGTGAAGGAAACCGAATCCACACACTTGCGCTTTTCACGTGCTCTTAGACACAACATGTGAATGAACTCCAGTTGAGTTTCACCACCTCAGGTCAGAATAACAACACACGAAAATGAGTGTTGTGGCAAGCAGCAGTGAAGCGATTGTAAATAAAAAAGGGTGTAAGGATGTCGCCAGAGTGGCTTTTTGGATTCTTTTCTTGTGCATCCCAGCCACTAGCACCCCATCTAAAAGAGTTTTTAGCATAGGGGTAATGACTCTAAATGTGAAAGATAGGATACGTAAAATAAACTATAACAAGTTATACTCATTTATAAACTTATTATATTGTATAAGTTATATTATAAAAGTTATAAATGTTATTAAATAATTTAAATCACTGTGTCTCGGAAGAAACAAAGCCCATACTCTGCAAAAAATGCTTTTCTTAGATTTTTTGTCTTGTTTCTAGTCAAAATATAAAAAAATCTTAAATCAAGAAGCATTTTCTAGACAAGCAAAATAATTGTCTTGTTTTTAGAAATAACCTTGTTTTTGCTTTTGACAAGGTTATTTTGCAAGCCATTTTGGCAGATTATTTAGCTTGTTTTAAGGAAAAACTCACTTAATTTTGACATTTTATTCATAAAACAAGACGATAATTTTGACAGTGTCTAGAAAATGCCTCTTGATATAAGAATTTTTAGATATTTGGACTAGAAACAAGACAAAAAATCTAAGTAAAAGCATTTTTTTGCAGTGTATTCCAGTTTCAACCATTAGTGAGAAAAACGCTTAAGTCAGAATTTACTTCTCAGCTGTAACGGCGAAAGTGTGTAAACGAGAGTGAATCTGGCAACCGTTGAAGTGTGTGTTTGTGACTGATCAGGCTTCATCTGCCTCTTTGCTCTTTAGACCCTGGAGCTGCGATCTGTGCCAAACATATCCACCCTCCCCATAAAGCTTTCTGCTCCTTCACAGCCGCCTGCCTCGGCCTTTTCTCTACTCTTCCTCACGTCTCACTCACTGGTGCTTGTTGTGCTCAGAATGGTCCCCCCTGTTGTTAGAGAAATGGAATTGAAAGCGAACTCTCTCTTTCTCTCTCCTTCTCTTTTTATTGCGCTCGCCTTATATCTTTCAATCAATTTCTGTCTTTCCGTACTTTCTTGGAAGATTTTTTTCCACATGTATGGTTGGATGGAGCATGTGAAGGCTTTTGTTCCTTTTGAAGTCGTATACTGAGTGCTACAGATAAAAAAAATCATGGTCACTTGAGGGGCTTTATGAACATCTCACAAACTGAATGGTTTGGCTTTAGGATTTTTATGTTGCCCCTTAATTGACTAAAATGTACTGTAATTGCAGAATTATTATATCATTATATAGTGTTAATATATTGAAATAATACATTTGTTCATTCATTTTCTTTCGGCTTAGTCTCTATTTCAGAGGTCGCCACAGCGGAATGAACCACCAACTATTCCAGCATATGTTTTACGCAGCACATGATGTTCCAGCTGCAACCCAGTACTGGGAAACACCTATACACACTTGTTCTCTCTCTCTCTCTCTCTCACACACACACACACACACACACACACACACACACACACACACACACTATGGCCAATTTAGTTTATTAAATTCACTTATAGAGCATGTGTTTGGATTGTGGGGGAAACCGGAGCACCCAGAGGAAACTCATGCGAACATGGGGAGAACATGCAAACTCCCCACAGAAATACCAACTGGCCCAGCTGCGACTTGAACCAGCGACCTTCTTTCTGTGAGGCGACAGTGCTAACCCCTGAGCCCACTTATTAAATAATATTTACTGTTTATTAAATGTTAATTATATGCAAATATTTTTTCACATGTGACAAATGTAATGAGATTTACTTATATAATGATATAAAATTTTAATACAAATATATTAGAAATAAATGAAGAAAACTATATACTTAAAAGAAGCATTTATTTTGCTTGTTCAGCAATAGAGTAAATGATATAAATGTAATTGTAAATAAAGGTAATTGTGAGTTAATAATCACAAAATTCTGACTTTTTGGTTCAAAATCTTGGGTTACAATTTTTCACACGTGCAATTGCAAGTTTAAAAGATTTTTTAAAAATCTGAATTGCAGGAATCTGTAAGTGGACAATTCTGAGAAAAATCTGAATTCTAATTTTTATATCTTTCAGATTTGCTTTTTTATTTTTATTTTTAAGTTTATTTTTATTTGTTTTGTAATTTTGACTTTTTTCCTTATACTTGTGTTTTTTTTTTTATTTTACTGATTTATTTAGACTTTTTGTTCAGAATTGTCAGATTACGTATTGCAGATTAGACAATTTTTCCTTAGATTTACGGCCCTATCATACACCCGGCGCAGTAAGGTGCATAACGTGTTTCGTGTGATTTGTTGCTATTTTCAGACCAGCGCAACCCTAGTTTTCACGTTTTGCGCCACATTGTTTAAATAGCAAATCTATGTGCACTACTTTGTGGATTCATAGGTTTGCTGGTTTATAAACTTTGAAGGCACATTGTTTTCGCATTGCTGATTAAAAAAAACTGAAATAGATTGCGCCATTGACCAACTGAAATCTGGTCCATCACAGAGTACGTTAGTTATGCGCCTGTGCTGGTCCAAATGCTTAGACATTGCTTAATACACACAGGATGTACAGCAATACACAAATATCTTAACATATGACAAATATTTTTATTTTATATAATGTTTTGATTATTAGCAGTATCATTTATTATATGCATATTAATATTTGTTTTAATAAAAACAAGTTTAGATTTGTCAACCTGTCGTGTTTTGGAGACATATGTGTTATTATAGTTCATTTATTAATTTGCTGGAAATTAGAACTGAATTTAGAAATAGTTTTGAAACAATTACAGGACAAATGACATATGTAGTGGATTCGGACATGCCCTTAATGCTTTTGCACCATGCACTTTAGACTTTGCACCTAGATTGTTAAAATAGAGCCCTTTAAGTTTATGCTTCACAATTCTGACTTTTTTCTCCTAGATTTGGGATTTCGTCTTGCAATTCAGCATTTTTTTTTCTCAAGATTGCACCTGAGACGTTTTTTCTCCTTAGGTTTGCTAATTCAAACAATATTTGTTAGTTTTTTGTTGGGAAAAAAGTAAGAGTTGTAAAATATAAACTCAACATTAAAAAAAATCTAATTTGTTAGATTAAAAAAAAATTCATTGGTGGAAATAAGCTTCTATTTAAATCAGAATCTTGATATCTACAATTTATGATCCAGATTATATTTCATTCCATGACACGTTTGATGCTTGTCATGTTCCTAATGGGTTAGTATTAGAAAATCTATATTTATAATTGAATCGCTACATCTACAGTCTTTGTTCTGCCATGGTGTAGTAGCTTAAGCGTTATGGATTGAAGATCAGCGATCATCCAGTATTGATCTGGAAGACTGAGGTAATTTAAATCCTCACATCTGTTTGGGAGGTTCTGGCAGACGGATCCCTGACAGCGTCTCTGCTTGATGTATCAGAGATCAAACGCTCACAGGCAGGTTCACTGCAGGTTTTCCCACTGTGCGGGAATCCCATCACAGCTTTGTGCCAATGTTACAGTTGAGAGCTTGTTGAGTGTACATGCTGTACTTTAGTTCAACATGTTCCTTGATTTTGTTCCTACATCCTAGCCTTGAAGCATCAGACACTTCCAGCCCTGGGGCTTTTTTTATGCTTCTTTATAAAACGGGTCTCTTTCTGCATGGCATCGATAATGTGTAGGCGCCTGCGCTGTTGTGCTCCATCTTCATAAATCTGGGAAATGCAGACCTTAGCTAATCCCCCACTCATACGTTTCATAATAAGCTCCTTTGAGTAGATCGTTCTCAAAGTCATGAGTTGTGACACATCTGGTGGCTGGAGATATGAAGAATATGTCAACAGTGATGTATTTGTGTTATTCTCTTTAGGGATTGGTACCTTGGATGGCAGTGCAGAGAAGGAGAAGGATTTCCTGGGAAAATCGCAGAAGCAGGTGCAGTTCAACCCTGGCCAGACCACAGCCTCCTGGAAAGTCAGAGTTCTCCCGGATGGGAAATACGAGCAGTCCGAGACATTTCAGATTGTGCTGACTGAGCCGGTGATGGGCGTTTTGGAGGCACCAGCTGTAGCCACAGTTGAGATTGTGGATCCAGGTGATGGTAAGTGCAACCGATGTTCACAAATCAGATGTTTGCATACAAACAGGCTGTAAAATTGGCTTAATGCAGTAAGAAATTGTCCGTTTTTACTTCTACTTCAGGATGAGCACACAATTTTATAACAGTTTGGGTCAAAAAAGCATCTGAGTTTGTGATGTATTCCACCCTTACTCAAAAATGTTTGCTCTGTCTAAATTTTCTAGACCAAAGAAATCAGATTACATATATATATATATATATATATATATATATATATATATATATATATATATATATATATATATATATATATATATATATATATATATATATATATATATCCTCATTTCTTTTCTACAACTATCTTCGTCTGGAGGAAACCCCCTCCTCCCCTTCTTCCACCTTTATCCGGAATGGGCGGCACGGTGGCTCAGTTGCCTCACAGCAAGAATACCAATGGCTCAAGGTCCTCTCTGCTTAACTGCTTAGCTTAACTACACAAAAAGCTACACCTTGGGAAATGTAGCAAGCTAAGCTAAAAGCTACATGGCAAAACTAGCTTAGCTACATCTAAGCTATTCTTACAATTTTCATTTTTAAATCGAAGCAACTTAAATCCAAGCCAATCATATCTTAGTGATCAGTAAAGGCATAATAGTTCAGTTCAGTTATTTTCTGTAAATAAAATACTGTACTGAACAGAAACACATTAAAATATATAACAGCTAAAACAAAAAATCTTTTACACATTTACACATTTTAATACACATTTAAAATACTATAGTAATTCATAGTAAAGGAAAATATTTTGGAATAAGCTTTATATTATATATAACATGTACTTCTCGAGGTATGGTCACGAGGAACCCTCAGTCATCTTTCCATCAAGCAATTTCACCAGAGGTGGCAGTAACGCACCAAAAACTTTGTTGTTGACCACCGTAAAACAGGAAGAAGAAGAAATCGTCATTCTTGCCATCATATGAATTTATTTTCATCGGCTAGACATCGGCCTCACAGCTCGTTGAATGTCAGTGCCGTCACTTATTGATCCGCGATGGGTAAATGTAGCTTGTGTAGACGCTATCGCGCTACTTGACCAATAAAATAGCTTCGCTACTAAAAAGCTATTTGATTTAGAAAGTAGCGATGCTACCGCCACACTACTGAGAAATGTAGTTAAGCTAGTAGTGTCACTACTTCTAGCGACACTACTGCCCAACACTGGGATTCAGTTTTCATATTTTCCCACAAATCTGTAAAAAGTAATAGAAAACGCACCAATAGAAGTGAAGCGGTGAATGATGAACTTAATACTTTACCAGTTGGCATAATTTAATATGCGGAGGCTTATGTAAGCAGATTGTGTGCTGGTTTCTTCTAATCAATGATGCTGGCATTGCAATTATGCAAATCAGGAGGTCAAGTATTTAAATGACATTTAAGATGAGAAGACAGCATTTTCAGTATTCTTTAATTGAATAAATACAGCCCTGGAAAGCATACACTCTAAAAAAAATGTAGGGTTCTACAAAATTTAAGCGGATTGAGCATTAAACAATTAAGTTGTCCCAAAATAATCTCAAGAATTGTGTTGTTTGAGTTAATTTTAAATAATTAGTTTAAACAAACAGCTGAATGTTATGTTTCGAGTTCAAGAGACTTTTTCTCAACAACATTTAAAATCTAAGTGAAGTTTTCTAAACTAATTTTGAAAGGGGCACATGATATGATTGGTCACAGCTGGCTTCTCCTCTGTAAGTTTACAGTAAATAGACCGATTTCACCCTACTTCCCTATCTTCGTTTTTGGAAGAATCCCCCCTTCCACCCCATCTCCTCCTTTTCCTCCCTTTTCCAAGGGGAGCTCTTGAAACCTACCTGATCTCAGACATCTTTTATATGCTTATTGACCAGGCGGGAGCCTTGGGCTCAATTATCTCCAAGCTCAGGGTTCTCTCCTGGGACATCGAGCCAAATCTGCTATTAACGCCAAGCATATCTGAGTGTAAACTCTTGAAACAACACTTAAACATATGATCGCTACTGTATGTCATGTTTTATTAAACATACCTTGGTTTTTCAAACAAATAGAGAAGTTCTAAGATTTTGAGATCATAGCTATTTTCAGATGCATTTAATTCTTCAAAAATATCCAAACATCTCTGTTTCAGCCATTTAATATACTAAACCCACATTACATCTTCTGAAGATGTGAGTCAGAACACAACAAACCTGCAAAAACATCCAATTTTATTTTTACCATTTTTTTTCTAGTGTTGCAGATAAAAACACAGGCTTTATCTTCATATTGCAGAAGCTTTTTTCTTTCTTTCAGTGGACCTCAATTATATCTCTTCCTACCTGCAAGCTTTTCACACCCCCGCATATCGGCGGCCCTTCTTTTCATCTCCAATTCTCAGCACAGATATGTCTGTGTTTTGAGTGTCTCGTCGATAAATGTAAATTGTCAACCGGCGTTTGTGAAAGGTTTGATGCACCAGCTTCCTGTATAATTAAACTGTTCATATACAAGTTCATTTCGAGGGGTCATTGCATTTTTTTTTTTTTTTTGAGCTCCCGAACAGAGAAAGGCTGTGATCAAAAACCTTTTTTTTTGTATATCTTCGAGCGGCTCTTCTAACAAGATCTGGCTTTGTCAGTCTTTTGATCAAATTGTGCTCATCTTTCACTGTCGGTGGAGCCACGGCAGAATTATTTGCCTGTTCATCTTCACGACATCATCTCATATTCTCACAATTACTGGTGTGTTTAGATGTTCAGCATGAATAACCGGAGGCTCACGTTGTTTTATTTTGTGTGTTTTTGTCTTTGTAGTCTCCTCAGGGTCCCTGGATAATTAAAATTTTCTACTATAATCCCAAACCCTGAGATAGTTTTGTTGCTTAAGCCTTTTTTTCTAAGTTATTTCTTCTTAGAAAAAAGGAAGTTCCACTGCTTTCCCTGCTTTTTTATGAAATAGCAGAGAGAAATGTAAAAAAAAAACTATCCAGAGTTGTTGTTTTTTTTATTGCAATAATACCGAAAAAATTACAAGTAGCATTTATCATTTATAAGATGATCTATAATGTATTGAAAAGTAGGCCAGATAGAGCTCATTTTAAGGAGGTATGTTTTAGACAGCAGCTGTCATAATGCACTATACTTGTACTGTATATAGCGTTCATCGAAAAGTACCTTAATGCCTGAATCCTACAATAGATTTCAACTGAAAGTTACTTAGGCCTCGCTAAAACTTTCTTTTCACTGTAATTTCTATTATATTTGTCTTCTTGAGAAAGTTTTGTTTCTTTTAGTTTGTTTGGATAAATCAGGGTGCGAATTACAGGGGGGGTACAAAAAAAGTTCACTCTGATCTGTATGTTAAATAATCATGTTAATAATAAAAAATAGATATCCATTTAACCATACCTATAACGGTTCATACAGTCCATTGTGAATGCATAATCATGCCAATCCAGTTATGCAATGAAAAAAGCCATTCAGCAGTCTGAAACCAGCAGATTTAGAGCACTGATAGACATCGTAAGAGTTCACAAGACTGATTTCTCATAAAATAGGTGTTTGTTCTACATATAGCCTAGAAATAAAGTCACATTAGATGCATAGTTTGACCTAAAGTAAGCCAAAATAGCTAATCACGTTAGAATACTCTAAATACAATACTCACAAAATATCACACAAAACACTGAAAAATTAAATGAACGAACGTCAATGTATAATTTGCACACTAAATAGTACATTATTTTTAAAAATTATTAGCCCTCTTAAGAATTTTTTTCAATTGGCTACAGAACACATCACTATTGTCCAATGATTTGCCTAGTTAACCTAATTAACCTAGTTAAGCCTTTAAATTGCACTTTAAGCTGAACATTATCTTGTAAAATAACTAATAAAATATTACAACACAGGATCATTGTGAATATTTACCCCTGTCTACATTTCTGGAGAGTTCAAATTATGTTCTGTGTTAAGAATTATGTTCTATGTTAAGCTGCTTTGACACAATCTACATTGTAAAAGCGCTATAGAAATAAGGATAAATGGAATTGAAATGCTATGCATTTTGTCTTTAAAACACTACAGAGTCGCCGCAGATGGCTTCTGTTCATTTAGCGATACCAGCTGACCATTTACCTCCGTATGGGTAGTTTTTTGGTGTTGCCAGTTTTTCCAGTAGCTCGCTGCCTACGTCAGGGGTCTTAGGATGCGGAGCTTGACCACAACAACGTGGTTCAAGTTTGACTAAGAATGGTTCCAGAAACCAGGTAAAACAAAAGCAAAAAATTTATTAATAGCAAAAAATTAATTAATAAAAACAACAGGCTGAAAATTTGGAGAAATCAAGTGGCCACGACGGCTTTTCTATTTCTAGATTGCTTTTGAAAACATTATCAGTTGGGTCAGCCGATTCAAATGTTATCACTTGATTTAATGGGCGATATCAGTGGTTATCAGCTGATATATATATAGGCCAGTAGGGGCCTTCTGTGCCTAGTAGCCTCAGAAGACTGTTTTTATCCATCCACATGGTTAATCAGCTATAGATCACTTAGGACTGTGGCCGGAAGAACAAGAATTATTTATATTATTTATAAAATTTCCCATTAATTGGATTTCTTTAACGTCTACCCCTACCCCAACCCTAAACCCAACAGTCACAGTAATGTAAAAACAGATCTGGATCTGGAGTCTTCTCTATTAGTACAGCTGATTAACCATGTGGATGGATGATAACAGCCTTCTGAACCTACCAGTGGGCGCAGGAGCCCTCTACTGGCCCATATTTATCAGCTGATAACAACTGACAACGCCCATTCAATCGAGTAATAACATTCGAAGCGGGTGGTTAAGTTTAGGTAAGGGGGTGGGTGGGTCAGTTTATGTGGGTGAAGTTTATGTTGATTTACACGAGAAGAGGACGCGCGAGAGGAATTTGTGATCATTAAAAAGCATGCACATCGGCTTCTGGTGGATTTGAAAAAACTGCCGTACTTCCCGTTACGTATTTCGCTGTCCCCATGAAATGTAGACTTGAAAACGTATCTGCAATGAGCCTGGGTTGCAATATTCTGTTCTGTCATCATGGCGAAGACAAAAAAATGAGTGATTAGATATTAGTTATTACAAAATCTCTCCGTTAAACAGCACTTGGAAAACATTTGAAAAATAATTTACATTTCACAGGAGGGATATAAAGGCAAGGCAAGTTTATTTATATAGCACATTTTATACACAGTGGCAATTCAATGTGCTTTACATAAGCAAGAATAAAAGAGACAAGTATAAGAAAATTCAAAAATATGTAAAAACAGGTAAATAACAATGAAAGAGAAAAGAAAGACACAACGCAGCACAGTGCTCGTTCAGTAAAGGCACAGCTAAACAGATGTGTTTTAAGTATTGATTTGAATGTGCCAAATGTTGGAGCACATCTGATCATTTCTGGAAGCTGATTCCAGCAACGAGGGATGTAACAGCTGAAGGCAGATTTGCCCTGCTTTGACTGAACCCCTGGAATTTCTAGTTTATTTGATCCTAAAGATCTGAGTGATCTGCTGAGTGATATCTGTAAAGTATTGAGGTTTTAGGCCATTTAGTGATTTATGGACAAGTAGTAATACTTTAAAATCTATTCTGAATGTAACTGGGAGCCAGTGTGAAGACCTGAGGACATGTGTGATGTGCTCTGATTTTCTGGTTCTGGTCAGAATCCTGGCAGCAGCGTTCTGAATGAGCTGCAACTGTCTGACTGTTGTTTTGGAAAGGCCAGTGAAGAGTCCATTACAGTAATCCAACCTGCTGCTGATAAAAGCATAATCACGTTTCTCTAAGTCTTCACTAGAAACAACAAAGCATCTAATTCTTGCAATGTTTTTGAGATGATAGTAAGCTGATTTAGTAACTGCTTTGACATGACTACTGAAACACAGAAGATTCTTGACTTTATTTTATTATGTTTGACCCTTACAGCCCAGGTATATACTCTGCATGAAGCATTTATCTTCTACTGAAGACCTTTACATAAAAAGTCAGTCAAATTTTGATTGATGATTTTATGGCACTACAGGTTTTAACAGCATCTGTTTACCTACTGTATTATATTATATTATATATGGCAATCATTTAGATTGAAAATAGAAAACTATCATTTCATATTTTCACAATTACTGCCATATTTAGATGTGCAGCGCCAATAACCCAAGGCTTTTGTGTTTCACTTTTTTCTTTGTCGCCTCCTCGGGGTCCCTGGATAATTAAAATCTTCTTCTATAATCCCAAACGCTGCGATAGTTTCCATCTGAATGTTACTTAAGCCCCGCTATCTTTGCAGAAGTTATTTCTCCTTAGAAAAAAGCAAACAGCTCTGCTTCCCCAGTGAGCTAATTATCAGTCTTACAGAGGGGTTTGTTTGCGGAGGCTGAAGCCCCACGGGAGGCTTAACGTGACGCAGTCAGACGAGGCCGGTCCTGGTGCTCCTCGTGCAGTTTTTTCCCCTCTCAGGTTAATTATCCTTTTAGCGTTTATGTGCAAGTGGCAGTGTGAGGTCGCAGGCATTAATATTTGAGCGCAAGAGGCTCTTTGGAGACCCGTCTGACCCAGTTGCCACACATGATGGCGTACAGCGACCCGTGGGCTCAGACAAAAAGGCACATCTGTGTTCGGGATGGTTTGACAAGCTTCCTGCTTTACAGCCTGAGCCTTTCACTGCTCATTAGTGAAGAAGAGCACTGAGGAAGAAGAAAGGCATTTTAAAGATGCTTACTTCAACTTTGCATTTTGCTTTTAATGTTCTGTGTTCTTTAATGAAGGTTTAAATGGCTTTACCTTTGGCTGCTGGAGCACTATTGAAGTAGTTTGTTTTAGAGGTCAAAACATCTACGCTGCAAAAAATACATTTTTAATCATTAAAACTACACTGTGTGTCTGTGAAACTAGATGTAGCAAAAATAATGGCTTGTGGGGGTTACAATACACTTTTGATAAATGACATTTAACATTGTGTGTAGGAAGGAAGTGAGAATTGAGGTCTATGTTTGACTGGAATATATAAACAGTGTTCAATTCTTTGAAGAATGTCTAATTTTCACCTTGTAATAATGGTGCCATAGAATGAAAATCTGGATATACTAAGGCATAGTTGAATAATAAGAGTTGCACATGGAAATGACAGACAGAGAAACTAAAACACAATTGTTCCCCTTGTTTTTTTTTTTTGTTTGTTTATTTAAGCATGTATTAAACATACTATGTATTGGGAAGGGATCATTGCTGTGGTGTTCATCAAAAAATCTCTTTACTATTTCAGCTGACACACAGTTAAATACACAGTTTATTGGGCAATACTTATTAGTTGGCACAAAAACTGCCATTACAAGTTTAGTATGCAAATCTTGTTTTTTGGGCTTTGCCTGAAAGTATCACCCAGCCATTTGTTAGACAAAAGACACAGCCATGCCTGGAACTGGCAATACGCATAATTGCTTGAGGCAGTCAGACTTGATGTGTCTAGCACTTCTAATTTAAATTACATTGGATAAATGATACTGTCCCTCGCACACAGGCCATCAACTTGCTCCCTCAGAATGCATCTTGCAATGTAAAAACATAATTTATATATTTAAATAAATTTGTAATCTTTTAGTTAGCACTGGTTCAAGTCCCACCTGGGCCAGTTGGCATTTCTGTGTGCTGTTTGCATGTTCTCCCTGTGTTCATGTGGGTTTCTTCTGGGTGCCCCGGTTTTTTTCCACAGCCCAAAGACATTGTCCAAAGTGCAGGTGAATTGGGTAAACAAAATTAGTGTATTAGTGTATGTAGCCTTAGTGTATAAGTGCGTGTATGCAAGAGTGAATGAGTGTTTACCAAAGCTGGGTTGCGGCTGGAAGGGCATCCGCTGTGTAAAACCTATGCTGGAATAGTTGCTGGTTCATTCCGTTGGGGTGACCCCTCATATATAAGCGACTAAGCCAAAGTAAAATAATGAAAGAATGTACTGGGGACTTATTTTAAAAATAAGCCAGGGAGGCTAAAAAGAAGCTGTTTTGTGAAGCAGGCAGCCATGACCATTGAGTGTCTACGTCAGGATGCAAAATGCAGGATATACAGATTAAAAAGTGTATTCAGCCCCACCCTGAGTAGGCATTTGGTCTCATTTAATGTATCTTTTGTTAGTTTAATTCATATTAATTAAAGTACTTATATAAATGAAGTAATTTATATTGTGAAATTTCCTGCAAATGTTTGCAATGGGGCAACAAACACATACACAATACACTTTTATGCAAACTCCCTGTGTTTTCATATACGTTAAAGCTTCAAAATGCTTTTTAATTATATTATAAAGGTTTAAAATAATTTTTTTGACTTTTCTTTTTATAATTATAAGATTTATTATCTGAAATTAGTTTTCTTATGCAGTTTTCTTTTTACATAGATTTATCTTGTTTAACAGCATTTTTAATATATAATACAACACTGCAAAGCTAATTTAGTCAAGTAAAGCTTTTTACTGTACAATTAAGAAATATTTCCTGGAAGATGTTTTTCTAAAGTCTTTTGTTGCTTAAGTACTGTACATCTTGTTTAAAGACACTTTATTAGATTTTATTGTAAAAAATATATATGTTTATATGAAAAACATTCAAATTTTGAAACGGCAGCTAATGCATTTACCTACTTTGTAATAATTTACCTAATTTGTTTACCTAGTTTATTATACAGTATAGAGCAATATGTTCATTCAAAGTGAAATGAAAAAGTACTGCAATTTTTTTCAAATAATCTATTATGATTGACGTATATTATTTAAAAAAGTTCCTTTCTTGCCATGCTGTTCTGTAACTCAAACGTCTGCAGAAGACTGAAGAGCTGAATATAAATGCACAGGACTTTGCTTTCACATCTGTCTTGTTTTTGATCCCTACAAAACAAGGTCATTATTTTGGCCCCTCATGCATGAGTTTCCAGCGTGAGGGTAAGAGATGCTCTTAATACGTAAGTCTTGTACCTGAGAGACTATAGAGATCGGACTCATTGTTATTCTTTCCTCACAGCCGGCGTTTGAGTCTTGAGGGCCGTGAGATTTATTCTTTTATCAGAAGAGCAGTCATCGCTCAGACTGAACAGCAGACAGTTTTCTGCATGTTTCTCATTCACACTTGCTTCCAAAAACCTGTGGTGCATAAATTGGTGCTGAATATAGTGATTTGTTGTCACAATGCTGTACATATTAATGTGTTTTTGTGATCCTGTTTGTGATCCCTTTAACATGTTTAAATGTATTCATATACTTTATTATGCATTTATAAAGAAACTTTAAATTACAAAAATATATTTTTGGGGAAAAATGGCAGAATTTGAAACAGTTGTAACAGGTTTGAAGAATAAAATAATTATTTGTATGATGGTTTCCAGTAGAAATAAATATTAAATAAACATGATAATTGAAGAGATAAACTTACAAAAATATATATTTAGGTTCTGTAAAAACGGAATGTGGAACAGATTTGCAAGTAACGGTGCAAAATTAAAATTGTTAAATAAATATGGACAGTAAAAAAAGAAAAAATGTTTACATTTAAAATCTTTTGATGTGATGTTAATTTTAGGAATATAAATAAAATAATCCTAAGTTAAGAGACCATGTATGTTCGTTCATATACTCTCTACTTTATCCATCCATCCATCAAGCCATCAATCCAATTTATCAATTAATTTATTAGTCAATCCATTCATCTATCCATCAATTCATCAATTAGTCAATCAATCAATCAATCAGTCAGTCAGTTCAAGTTTATTTGTGTAGTTTTTTTTGCAATAATTATTGTTTCAAAGCAGTTTTACTAAAGGTTCAAATAAAGAGTCAGATTTACAATCAAATTTATTGTATTATATACAGTCATCATTATCCTGAAATTTAATAGTAAATAGGTGATATCTGTGTACATGTTTAATGAAGTGTATTCGTGTATTAAGTGTATGTGTTGTCCTCAAAGTCTTTGATGGTTAGCAGGTGGAAGTAATAGAACAAAGAAAACAATTTTGCGTGGCTGCTGTTCATAATGTATTTGTACAAAAGATATTAAATGTCAATGTGAAAATTAAGCTCTATAAATGAAAATAGAGAGTTATATAGCCAAACATAGAAACAAACATATAAAGCCTATAAGTAGTTCTAACAAAATGTCTGGTGCATTAAGACAGGAGGAGCGTGTCCAACAGTGGTTTGTCAAGCCCACTCACCCGCATGAAGCACATGCATCATACTGTTATGTGATGCATTGTGTGTAGGCTTTACTAAAAAGATAGGTCTTTAATCTATTTTGAACTGAGAAAGTGTGTCTGAACCTTGGATATTATCAGGAAGGCTATTCTAGACTTTTTTAGCCATAAATGAGAAGGCTCGACCTCCTTTAGTGGACTTTGCTATTCTGGGTACTACCAGAAGCCCTGACTTTAGAGATCTTTAAGAGTGGGTTGGATTGTAGCAAGACAGACGCTCGGCTAGTTAAACATGAGCTATATTTTTTAAAGCTTTATAGGTAAGAAGGAATATCTTATAATCAAAACAGAACTTAACAGGCAGCCAGTGTACATAGGATAAAATTGGGGTGATATGGTCATATTTTTTTGATCTAGTAAGAACTCTGGCAGCTGCATTTCAACAGTCAATCCATCCATCCATCCATTCATTCATCAGATTTAGACAAAATTAAACAGTTTGCAGATTAAAACAGCTTGCTGACTTTATACCAAATGTTGGTAGCCTACATTTCCCATTGAATAAATAAAAATATTTTTAAAAATGCTATAATTTATTTATTTTTTCTCATCACATATTGAGTAACATTGCAACAATATTTGTAAAAAGTAAACATTTTATTTGTTCAAAACTTTAGCCCAAAATTAATCTTACCACACATTTGGAAATACATTTATGAAATGTCCCAACTCTGAGACACCGAAATGTTCTGTATTCACAAAGTATGCACTTTATCATTCAAACCTGCCACTGAAAACACATCTCTCCAAATGTGTTGTTTTCTTTACTGTCTGTCCCTCCCTTTCTCACCTATTACTTGAACTACAGCTTGTTGCTCTGTCTTTTACCTTGGTGCCAAACGACCACTTGCAGATTGATGATTGAAAATCTTTTGCAGAAAAAGTCCCACATAATTGCTTAGAAAGGAGTAGAACAGGCCACTCAAAGAGGGATCCTTTTATTTTGATTGGTCCCAGTGCATCACTGCTTCATAAACATCGCTTCTTCAGTCTTCTCTATAGATTTTCCATCTCTAGCTCGAGTTTTTTCCCCTCAGTGTTCTATAAAAAAGACTGTTTAGATGTTGACTCAATCCTGACCTGCGGTATTTGAAAATAGCAATGCCTCAACAATCTCCCACTCACTCAAGACGGTTTTATTCGGCAACACACACCCGGTACGGACAGATATCGATGCCGCTTGGTCCAAAGGCCACTAAAAAACCTAATATGAAGCGCTCAATATAAAAAATCTATTTTCTCATGCAAGGTGTGTTTTGCCTTCTGTGCAAGATAAATGTGCATTATACGGCAGGTATAGAGGCGTGTGATTTGAAATAATTATATACTGAAGAATCAATCCGCTGCCTGTGGTGTTTTAAAGCCCCACAGTAATAGTCTTTGCCGCTAAATCCCTCTGTGACTGATATAATAGAACAGCGGTCCTAATACTGAGCTCTATCTCCTTTTTCTTTTGACAGAGTCCATGGTGTTCTTTCCTCAGGCTGGCTTTGCTGTGGAAGAAGATATTGGAGAGCTGCTGGTCCCGGTGCGTAGGACTGGAGACGTGAGCCAGGAGCTCATGGTGGTCTGTCACACACAGCAAGGTGAAATATATAGTATATACAGCTTTGTCAGTCTTTATTTGAACACCCGCTTTAATAAATGGGCATTATCGGTGGTTATCAGCTGATATATATGGGTCAGTAGGGGCCTTCTGTGCCTACTAGTAGGCTGTTGTCATCCATCCAAATTCGTTAATCAGCTATACTAATAGAGAAGACTTCAGATCCAGGTCTGTTTTTACATTACTGTGACAGTTTTGTTTAGGGTTGAGGTATGGAGTAGATGTTTCTAAAATACAATTAAAGGGAAATTTCATAAATAATATTAATAATTCTCGTTAACTTCTGGCCGCAGCTGTATGTGATCTACAGTATAGCAGATTAACCATGCGGATGGATGATAACAGCATTCTGAGCCAACCAGTGACCCTACTGGCCCATATCTATCAGCTGATAACCACTGATAATAAGTGATAACATTCGAATCGGCTGACTTGAATGGGGTAAATGACTGTGGAAAAAAAGATGTTTTATAGGTATGAGCAATTTTAGTTAGATTCCGTAAGCTACTGATGACATTTCCTTTTTTTTGATGACAGTTTTTTTTTTTTTTGTCATTTTTGTTTGTGTAAAAGATTTCAGATAGTTCAATGTTCATTTTAGTCAATGTAATATAATGATTTAACATCGGAATAGTAAGAAATCAATAGTTGGTTTAAGAACTCAGCAAATTAACATAATTTAAATTATTTGTTATTCTGCGATTTATTAATCCGGGGTTGCCACAGCGTAATAAACCGCCAACTTATCCAGCACATGTTTTACGCAGCGGATGCCCTTCCAGCCGTAACCCATCTCTGGGAAACATCCATACACGCTCACTCACACACTACGGACAATTTAGCCTTCCCAATTCACCTGTACCACATGTATTTGGACTGTGGGGGAAACTGGAGCACCCGGAGGAAACCCACGCAGGGAGAACATGCAAACTCCACACAGAAATGCCAGCCAAGGCTCAAACCAGCGACCTTCTTGCTGTGAAGCAACAGCACTACCTACTGCGCCACCCAGATATGTTTTCATCCACCTATTTTTCACATTTTGGATATGCTCATAAAAAATGGTTGATGGAAACAGCGCAATGCACATAAGTTTGGAAAATGTGCATAAAAATGAATGCATATAACTGGATAAACTTTTTATTCGATAAGAAAAGATGCACATAAACTACAATGGAAACACTTTAATAGAATAAACCCTGGTGTGTGCATTAAAAAAAGCCATGTGATTTTTTTTTTTATAAGTGATCATGTGATGATATAAAGTATGTGTGAATGGACAAACAAGCAGACTGAGCACATTGTAAAACATTTAAAATGTTGTTTTTGTCATGCTAAAATGCCTTAATCATTTCTGTAATAGTGTTATAATATTATTAATTACTTCCAGAATCAAGAATCCAGAATCCTGTGCTCCGTGTCTCACCCCTTCAAATGCCACCATGTGTTCATTGCATGTCGGCATTTCTCTTCTGAGGTGCAAATCATTTATTAAATAAAGAAAAGATTCATGCAGCTTTTCCTACCACAGCAAATTCTGTTTTACTGTTGATATTTGGCACCAGTTAATCAGGAAGTGCCGATTTTGTTGTCTTTGACTCATTGGATGGAAACACAGTTTTGCACATAAATTTGATTCGCATCTTTGGATGGAAACATAGCTTCTGTAGTTCATTACAAACACCATTCCGTTTTGTGTGCTTCAACTTTTTTTTTCACAAAAAAAAATAAAATTGGTTTGAAATGGGAGGGTCTATCTCTTTAAAGATTCCTACTTGCAACTTTTCCTCACATGTATTATCCACATGCCCTGTAAGCGCTTTCTGTGGATTTAAATGAATTCTCTGTGTGTGTCTTTTCTTTGTGTCTACTACAGTCTCTGCCACAGGAACTGTCCCCACATCGGTTCTGTCCTACTCTGACTACATCTCGCGTCCAGAGGAGCAGGTCAGCATCCTGCGCTTTGATAAGGACGAGACGGAAAAACACTGTCGTGTGGTGATCATCGATGACTCTCTGTATGAGGGCGAGGAGAGCTTCAACGTGACCCTCAGCATGCCTATAGGAGGCCGTCTGGGGCCTGAATATCCCACTGTGAATATCCGCATCCTTCCCGACCAGGACGATGGTAAGAACTTGTTTTATTTCATGTGAACACGTAAAGCGACAGAAAATGTTTTCTCTAGACAGTAATGATTGGATGATAATATACTGCACACATGACCTGAAGCCACTTCTAGATAGAGAACGATTTGAATATTTAGCACGTGTTGTGGTGCTCATGTGAGAAATTTTCTTTGTGATTTATTTTTCTCTTGTAATGATCTCAATAATGCCATTTCTCTATGTTGTATGAGCACAAAGTAGAGCTGCCTTAGTAATCATTAATAGCTTGTGATCTTATTCTTAAATGATAAAGATTCTTATTTTGAGTGACTCATTTATTCTTTAAAGTGATTCATTCAAAAATGCTGATTCTTTCAGATATAAAACAGGTAATTTCTTTATATCATTGAATCAATCATTCAGGTGATTCAAATAAAGGCAGATTCATCTGGTAAGCAAGTGAAATCTTTATGAAGGAGTCTTTGAATATTCCAGTTACAAGTTTCATTCAAATATGATTCATTAAAGTTTCATTCAAATATGATTAATTGATTCAACAATAAATTAAGAGAAGTGTTTATGAGTTAGGCATTGAGTAATTCATTAAAACTATAAAGTAAATTGATTTAAATCAATCAAATATGTTTAAACAGACTGCAGCAAATACTTTTGTCAAAACCACTATTTAAGTTTTAGATATTAGAAATCTTGGAAGAATTGTGAGCTCTAGTTTAAAAATTTCTTAATTTCTACAGAATTAAGCTATAAATTAGGACCATGTCCTCATAAACAACCTTATTGTTTTAATACCTAGGTCATATCGATGTCATTATATAAATTTCTGTTCTTGTAAACCACCAAAACCATTACACACGCTGTATTAATTTAAAATCCATATGTGCTGAATTTTGCATTATGACAATAGGCTGTAATGAGATAAGATAACTCCATGTTTGGTTGCATTACTTGAGAGCCCTATACCATCTGACAAAGACTTGTCCCCTATCCAAGTTTGAGGAACAACAATTATAACTTGACTTCAAGTAAATCATTTGGTATCAAAAGTGGCTTATTTGAAAAGCAAAGGCCTCTAGATTATGCTTATTTTACCTAAATAAAATATGATCATGCCTTGATTTTTAATTATTTATATAAGACAGTAAGGTCTGACTTTGCTTAGACAAAAGTCTTGTCACTTAACAGAAAAAATGTACAGTATAAAATATAAAGTCATGGTGCAGTGGAAAAAGAATTAATATTGTGTATGACTCCCATGAGCTTGGAGGACTGCATCCATCACTACAATGACTTAAATAACTTATTAATAAAGTCAGCTGGAATGGCTAAGAAAGCGTTCTTGCAGGACTCGCAGAGTTCATCAAGATTCTTTCTATTCATCTTCAATGTCTCCTCCTTCAACTTACCCCAGACATGCTCAATAATGTTCATGGCTGGTGACTGGGCTGGCCAATCCTGGAGCACCTTAAACTCCTTTGCTTTCAGGATCTTCGATGTGGAGGCTGAAGTATGAGAAAGTGCGCTATCTTGCAGAAAAATTTGCGCTCTCCTGTGGTTTGTAATGTAATGGGCAGCACAAATGTCTTGATACCTCAGGCTGTTGCTGTTGCCATCCACTCTGCAGAGCTCTCACACTCACCCATACTGAATGTAACCCCAAACCATGGTTTTTCTTGACTAATTTCCATCAGAATCTTGGGTCCATGCGGGTTCCAATAGGTCTTCTGCAGTATTTGTGATGATTGGGATGCAGTTCAACAGATGATTCATCAGAAAAATCTGACCAACTAGAATCAAAAAGAAAAAATGATCAACTAGAAGTCAAGTTATTATTTGTTGCTCTTACAGCTGGGATTGACGACAAGGCTTTTGTCAGGTAGCGTATAATGCTGTTTTCAAAATAAGAGTCCCACATACATAGTAAGTATAACACAATCTTATAAATAAGGGGAAATTATCATTGTTGTAATGTCAAGAAGAAAATGTTGTGGCCAATCAACATTTCAGCATAATATAAAACATTGGATCACCAGAGTCTGTGTTTTCCACTGGATATTTACGCTCACAAGACTTATATGAAAACGAACAAACAATAGTGCTTGAGGCTCACGGTATGTAATTTCCATATACTAAACTCTTATTATTCAGCTATGCCTAGGTATATCCATATTTTTATTCTATAGCACCTTTAAAAAGCTAAAAATGATGAAGTGCTATTACAATTTAGTCTGTGAACCATACAAATTAGAGCTATTTGTAATCCCTATCGTGCTCAAACAGATAGGTTTTTGTTACTTGTTAGTTCAACACTCAGTGATATTCGTGGAGCCATTTATCTTTCTCCAAAGCCCCGTACAGCGACAGAATTTCCTTGTGTCTCATCCACATACAGCAGCCAGCGGATGAACCCAGAATAGACACAATGCACATGTAAATGGCCTACGCTGA
Organism: Danio aesculapii; assembly: GCF_903798145.1. Classification (NCBI taxonomy): domain Eukaryota; kingdom Metazoa; phylum Chordata; class Actinopteri; order Cypriniformes; family Danionidae; genus Danio; species Danio aesculapii. Next base: position 25,998,654 of record NC_079444.1, read on the forward strand.
AGTTCGCACAGGAGTCTCTTACTGCTCCAGCGTTACGAGGCCTGAAATCGCAGATAAAGTTAAGTTATTCTAAAACATTTTCTCCTCAAAGCAAGAGAATTAATTATTTTCCAGTGGAAAGCGAACAGATTTTTGCCCTTTTATCTCTGTTTTGCTGTTATTACGGCGCCCCTTAAAAGTTTGCTGAGGAAAATAGAAGCCGATGGCTTAGCCCACCTCAGACAGAAAGCATGAAATTGCACTCAGGAGAAAACTGGAAGGCATAGAGTTCATCCGTTGGCTCACTTTGACTGTGATAAACCATACATGCATGTGTACTGTATATACTACTCAACTGTGGGCCTGAATCCATGTGCAGTTCAATGTGAATGTGGAGTAGTGGTAATTCCCATAAGACACAACAGTCAAAGCTTTCATCAAGTTAAGTTCAGCTGAGCATGCTGTGTGTACAGCATGTGACAAATAGTGCTTATTAAAGTGTAAATTGTGCATGTGTGTGATTGTGTGTGTATGAGTGTGTGTAAAAAATTGTATAATTACAGGATATTCTTAGCACTTTGTTTTTAGCTTGCTTTTAAAACCTCTTTTTCTAACACACAAACAGCACACTTCAGGCTGCTGAAGATTTTTTAGGGCAGTCTTCATGTCTATGGTACAATACCCTAAGGATATTAGATTGTATCTGCCTCTAATGGAGGCCGTTATCAGTAAATCTGGGCTTAAACCACCAAAACATCAATCAACAGCCTGCAGTAGCAAAACACTCCTTAAATTTAGGGATAGAGCTGCAAATGAGGGTGTTGTTTCAGCCTTTTGTGATTGTTTATGCGTAACGGGAAGGTTTCAAGGCCCTCGAAAGCTTTATACATTTATTGTAAGATAATTGTTTGTAAGGTAAGATCTTTATTTAACCTAGATCTTTATTTAAGTCTTTATTTAATCCAGGACATGGATTTTGAAAAATATAATCATGCATACAATATATGCCAATTAATAACTGGACAAGGGGGGTCGGGATGGCTACATTAACTTGTGTTAATGTAGTAAAGAAGTATGTGATTTCAGATGCAGAGTGGGTGAGCTAAGGTAAAAAGTAAATATGGCAAGAGCAACCACAATTTAGCAGAAGCCAAAACATTACTATGCATGTTTTTTTCATAATTATGGCTTTATTTTAACAATGTAGGCGCAAAGCACATGGCGCAAAAGCATTAAGGCTACATCTGAATACACTTTTGCTAATTTAGGTACGGAAACATATGCTCTGCGCCCTGCCGCATGGTCTAACAGGGTTGTGCTTATTCTCCTAATGAGTTATGGGTATGTTTTGAGCATAAAGTGCATTAAACTAATCAGAGTCTCATCTTACATTCCCTTTAAGAGTCAGTTGTGTCGCACCATGGCACATTTGCAATTTACATGGCAGACTTTGTAAGTAAAAAAAACTGAATGGAAATTTGGAACATTTCACTGGCAAGAAAACAGTTTAATAGACCATCTGCAGCGCGAGGATAAAGAATGAGCCTCCTCCATTTGGCTTGTTAACTTTCTCTTTACTTTACTTTCTCTCTTTACTTTACTCTTTTACTTTCATGGATAAGGAAACGGTGTTGTACTCACTCCCCTGAAGACATCCATTAGCCTACATATTTAATTTTGTTTGTTAAACGCAAAGGTTTGGTTCAAAACTATTTCTAAATTTAGTTCTAATTTTCAGCAAAAAAATTAATGAACAATAATAACGAAGTGTGCTCAAAAACTGAGTTGTATCCAAACACACGTCATGTTCTTCTGCCCCATGTGATGATGCATACATCTCCAAAACCTGACAGGTGGACAAACCTAAATTTGTTTTTATTAAAACAAATATAAATATGCATATAATAAATAATCCTCATAAAAATAATAACATTATATAAATGTAGATTGTCATGAATAAACTGAAAAAATCTCCCCGACATGAAGAAGACATGGAGGTAGTGTTTTATATCTATGTAGAAAATAATTATTTTTGTAACATTTTAATCCTTTATTTTTTTCATATGTAAAGATATTTGTGTATTGTTGTACATCCTGTGTGTATTTAACAATGTCTAAGCATTTGGACCCACACAACCTCATAACTAACGCGCTCTTCGCTGGACTTTAGACCAGCTTTCAGTTGGTCAATGTGGACAATTGGCGTGTTGCTATTTTGAGGAAATGAAATAGACCGTGCCAACAATGCTCCTTAACACACCTCCTTTATAGATCGGCACACCCATGAGTCCACAAAGTGATGAAAATGGATTTGTTATTTAAACAACGTGGCGCAAAACGGAAAAAATTAGGGTTGCGCTGGTCTGAAAATAGCAACAAGTCACGCCAAACACGTCTTGCACCTTATTGCGCTGGGTGTATGATAGAGCTATTAGTCATCTTTTATTACATACTGATGCATTATATTTATTAAAAGATGCAAAAAAAGACATCTTTGATGTTACAACAGATAAATAAATACTGTTCTTTTGAATTGTATTGTAAAGAAAGTTTTCAAATTAAAATAAAATATATTATTGTGAAATATTTCAAAGATATAGCTGTAATAATTGTAGTCTTAGTGGAGACTTCTGTCAAAAACTTGATATTAGTCTATACTTTTGAATGGTAGTGCAATCATGCTTTGCATTTTACATAAAACTTGCATCATTAGATTAGCATCGTGCTAATTTATTTAATTCTTTCAACTTCTTTTGAAATGCTAGAGTACATTCATATGGAAGAGGCTGGAAAAACAGCCAGATGTGATCTGTTTGTGTGTGTGTGTGTGTGTGTGTGTGTGTGTGTGTGTGTGTGTGTGTGTGTGTGTGTGTGTGTGTGTGTGTGTGTGTGTGTGTGTGTGTGTGTGTGTGTGTGTGTGTGTGTGTGTGTTTGTTTGTGTGTGTGTGTGTGTTAGAGAGAGAAGAGGTTTGTTTTTCTCCGCTTTTTTCTACTTATGAAATGCTGACTGTGAATTGCAAAAATGAAATTTTGTCTGACGTTTCTGCATACCCCCTAAATCTGTATCACGCCGCTCTCCTCAGTTCCTCTGTTTCTCTCTTGTGCAAACACAAACACACACACACACACACCCACCTTGCATATACCTACACATGAATTATTGATCTGATGGCCCTAGTTGGGCTGCTCAAGTAGGTTGTGCATCATTTCCTGGGTTATTTTGTTTTTTGTTTATCGAATGTTCAGATCAGAATGATGAGAGTCTGGTTTTATTTAGGCTATTGTCTGTGTCATTTAGATTGATGTTGTGTGGTTTACTGCAGATGGAGAGATAAACATCACTCCAGCAAAATAAAGCAGAACATCCTCCCCAAATGATCAGACACCACGAGGAAACAGAGTATATATATGAGAGAGAGATTGCTTGTGTGTGTGTGTGTGTATGAGTGTGTGTGTGTGTGTGTGTGTGTGTGTGTGAGGTAAGAGTGTAAACAGACAAAGGTTGACTCCCTCAGGCAATGCAGGAATGATTTTTATCTCTGAATGCTGGAGAGAAGATCTCAACAAGCGGGAAAAGAAGGTCAAAACTACAGCTGAAAATTCAGCCCAAACCTCAGATACTTTCTCTCATTTGTGTGTATGTGTCCTTAACACGAGAACTGCTTTAGCCAACACAGGCTCATGAAAAATACATGCCTGTAGCGACATTTTTGCAAAACAGAAAAAACCCTTATTGTGTTAAAGTTTAATTACATTGCATCATGCACATAGTATTACATGTTTGTAAACAACATACTACGCTCTTCGAAATAGAGGTACGTGAGCTGCAAACAAAGGTACACATTTGTACCTAAAGGATCCATATTCATAAGTACATATTAGTACATATTAGTACCTAAATGCAAGGGTTTAGAATTAGCATGGACGGAGGGGATGTGTATTAAAATGCCCTCCCCAATAATTTAATCGGCTCCAAAATAAAATAATGCTTTGTCGAAATTTTCCAGTCAAGCTTACTGTGCAAGACTCAGGTGAGACATGGACATAAGCAGCTACATTTCAAAAAAAAGTGTCAGTCACTTGAAGTCAAGGTCACTACAAGTCCACCATAATAGTAACCATGGATGTGCAATTTATAAAAGATTTGTTTCGATTTTGGCCTCCATGACGATTATGAAAAAACTATAGAAAAAAATGGCTACTGTGTCATATGCCTCCCCATTTTTCCTAGAAGTCTGCATTCATTTCTTGTCAAAGTAAAATTTACATTTGTGCCATAAGACATGCTTGATTTAATGTTGTTTTTATCACTAATTTTATTAAATTTATTTATATATATATATATATATATTTAACTGTGAAATAGAACATGTGCTGTTCTATTTGCACGGTCAGAGAAGGAAAAGAACATGGACATATAAATTTATCTTTAAGCTTAAAGTGCACTCTGTAAAAAATGCAGGCTTTCACACAATTCATTCATGTTGATAATATTATTTGTTAATCACAAATTGATTAAGTTAACTTAACACTTTTAACAAATTTACGTGGATTGAACATAAAAATATTAAGTTGTCCCAATGAAATCTCAAGAATTGTGTTGTTTCAGCTCATTTTAAATAAGTAGTTTGAATGAGCAAAAAATATATATATTTTTTGAGTGCATAAATGACAATATTATACTTGTAAAAATGTGTTCAGGGGCAGAGGTAAGTGATTATGCACAAATAAGCCCTCAGTAAATGAAAGTCTTTATCAAATTACCTTTTTGTCAGACATTCCTTTAACTTTAACGTTTTTTTTTTTTTTCAATTTTTTTTTCAAATTAGTTCCCCACCAATAATAAAAGCAAATCTACGCCATTGCCTAAATGTATAGACTACTGTAACAAAGTAGATTGCTTCATACATTAACACTTGGGCTACCAGCCTTGCTTTGTTCCCATGGCTCTTGCCTGCTCTGTTATTGAACTATCATTTCAAAGATTTTCATTTCATAGACTTATACTTGAGCATTTTACCGACACGGTGACTCAGTTAGCACTGTCACCTCACAAGCAAAAAGGTCGCTGGTTCCAGTCCCAGCTAGGTCAGTTGGCATTTCTGTGTGGTTTTCTTGTTTTCCGTGTTCACGTGGGTTTCCTTCTGGTGCTCCAGTTTTCCCCACAGTCCAAATACATATGGTATGTGTTTTTCAGTACTGGGTTTCAGCTGGAAGGGCATCCTTTGTGTAAAACCTGGATAAGTTGGTAGTTCATTCTGCTGTGGAATGATGATGTATGAATGAATAAAGGGACTAAGCCGAAGGAAAATGAATGAATGTATATATGACATAAGATGCAGACATATAGTAGTTTACAATTGTTTTGAGGTCAAATATGATATTATGTTAGGAACTGTGCGGAAATGAGACTTTATTCATTGACAGTCTGTCCTGTATTTGTGATTCATGTGAAAATGAGTAAAAGCCACTTGCATTTTACTGGTGCTAATAGGTTTTTTTCACTACGGTGAATTATACCATATGTATAAGTAAATATTTCCAACAAGCTCCTCTCATAATTCAGCGTGAGATCACAGTCATGTGAAAAAGAAAGTAAACCCTCCTTGAATTCTGTGGTTTTATGTACAGTATATGGACATATTAAAAAAGTCTGTTCCATAGCAAGTCTTAAGATTAAGCAAACACATAGGCTGCCTTTGAAATCCCCTATTACTCAGTAGGTACTGCATTTGAATTTAATGGTACTACTCGACCGTTAGAAAAGTATGTTCTATTCAGTATGAATGTGAGCAGTATGAATGGAATTCGGACGTACTACATCCGCCATTTTGTCATGATCATGTGACCTACCCGCGTCAGTTGCTTTGCTTCACTCCCATTCATGAATTGTCTCATGGGACATCATGGGATAACGCAATATGCATCAAATGCACACTTCAGAATCTCACCGGAAGTAGTAAGACATCCGGGTACTTCTCGCATACTGTTTTTCGAATTCTATAAATTCTGACATACTACTCTGCTCGCATAATGTTTTTAGCGTACTACACTGAAAAAAGTGTTGCATGCAAAACTGTTGCAAACAATTTATTTGTGTTGAATTTAAACAAACAAATTAAATTTAATAAAGTTCAACTTAATTTGTTTGTTTAAATTCAACACAAATAAATTGTTTACAACCACTTAACATATAAAATTGAGTAAATCCAAGGAATCATCTTTGAATAATTTTTTTTAGTGTATATATGGAAGTATTTTATTGAAGACCGCCTAAGTATATTAAATGCCACTTTTTTGTATTATTATTATCATCCTTTTACACCTTTTTTGTATCCGCTTACTATAACCAAACATCCGCGATTGATTATGTAGTGGAAAATCTTCTTTTGTTTACTTGTTTTGTACTATGCAACACTCTAACATGCTCTGCAGACCCATAGGGACGTGCCTTTTTGTATCTGGCCGAGGTTTCTAAATCTACTAAAATACCAGGATTTGGCTTTCACTTTCTAAAGCTGTTTAATAGTATGCGCACAGTCACAAGAGCAAGAGAAACATTAAATAATTAATTCTTTAAACTAAACGACTCAGAAAAACTTTGCTAAAAGAGAGGACGAAATTACGAGAGAGGACGGAATTTAAATTAGCTGCAAAATATTTGTACCGCATTAGAAACAGTTAATCAACTCATTTGCCTTATTTAAATAATCTACACATTTTATTCTTGTAATTATTTGAGATATTCTCTATTTTTATTCCTTTTTTCTGTCATTTATTTCTCATTTGCTGTATATTTTATTAATTTGCTGATGTCAATATATTACATATTTTATACTATATTTTATATCTAAAATGCTTTGGCAATACTGTACGTAATGTCGTGCCAATGAAAAAACCTGAGATAGAAGCCGATTTTACCTGTCAGTGGGTACAGGGGGCTCTGGAATAGCATAAAAGTAAGATTTTTTTTTGTTTAACAGTCTTTTTTAATCCATTAAAAAGAAATAGTTTATAACAGTTTATTAATAAACAAAAATATTGTTTGTCGCATACATTTAGCTATTTATGTGATGTGTGTAAATGGTGTGTTTCCATCCGGCTAGCACAGCAAGTATGTTATAAACCTGTGGGAAGCACTGTACAATCTTTGGGGAATATCAACACATGTAATATTAACACTGTGTTGTTATTTATTTAACGAAAGTGGGCCAAAAAGAAGCCACGTGTGAAAAATGAAGCGCATCCTTGCTGCTTCATTTTAGCAATTAAGAGTGTAATTAGCAGCAGTGTGCTGTTGATCAAATCTCATTGATTAACTCATTTTCAGCACCAAGCCAAAATATGAACAGTTTGCTGGTTAATTTAGTTTCTGCAAGGAAGAGAGACATCAGCAATGATCACAGAGAAACAAGTGTTGCTATCCATCAGTTTGAGATGAGTTCTAAAGTTATTTTCAATCCGTTTAAAGCCCCTCATTCTACAGTGATGAAGATTAATGATAAGTAGAAAAAATTACAATACAGTTGACAAACGTTCCAGGAGTGGACATACCAATGAATTCACTCCAAGGTCAGACCATGCAATGCTTAGAGAATCTGCAGAAAAGCCAATAGTTGCATATCAGATACTATGCGCCTCAGTTAATTAGAAAAAGACTGAACAAGCATGGTGTGTTTAGAAAGGGCTGCCAGGAGAAAGCCTGTTCTCTGTAAAAAGAACATGGTGCCTGGTTATGTTTGCTAAGTTGAACCTGAACAAACCATGAGACTTCAGGAACATTGTCCTGTCGACCGCCAAGCTTAAAAGCGAAGGAGGAGAAACCAAACACATCATATCACAAACACAGCATATTTACTTTAAAATGAAAAGTGTTTTAGAATGAAAACCATTTTGGTCTTTGACCAAACCAGCACTTTTGTGGCATTTCAGATAAAACGATACAGCCTAACCTACAGCCTAAAACACACAATACATGACCATTCACACTCACTGGGCATCAGGGCCAGCTCAAGCCTTCAAGGGGCCCTAAGCAGGATTTTATTTGGGGCCTCCTCGATGCAACCAATATAACAAAGTATTGTCAATCCCTGATTATTCACACACACTATAAATCTAAAACACACAGTATCAATTTTATTTGCTGTAGCTATGTTGCGTATCATAGTATGTTTTTTGTATGAGACCATTCTACATTATATTTTGCAGAAACAACTACCTTAGATGTAACCTAGATTATCCCACATTCCCATATTCTATGCATGCATCCTGCAGCAGCCCAATAACAAAATATTGCGTTTTTTTTCATAGAATAATGCATTTTGTATAAAGACCATTATGCATTGTCATAATATATTCATAACCAAAAAACAAAAAAACAAAAGTAAGTTATTTTTTTGCGCTCTTGCGGGGCCCCTGGTGGCCACTCTGCTGGGAATACAAATATTTTGCCAGCATTTGTACTGCACTTGCAGTCTGCCGGTTGTATAATAGTCATATGAGAGGGGCTTGACCAATCAGAGAACGATGCGCAAAAGTCCAGAAGACCAATCAGAGACTGATTGTGGATAACCAAGCCTTCTTTTTTAATAGTCTGCATTTCACCTCGTCTATACTGAAAGAACATTAGAGTTTCCAAACTACATATGAGTCTTTAGCATTTTGAAAATGCATGCACCTTTCCATCTCAGAAACGTTGATTTGACCATGAAATCCTCTCGATTCAATTCAGTTAAATTCAATTCATTTTGTTTATTTGTTTAGCAATTTTATATATATATATATATATATATATATATTACAGTGGTCCATTGTTAATCATGGGAAATACCAGGGGCGTCGCTAGACCCAATTCACTGTAAAAATCTCCAGTGCCCCAGTAAATGTATTGAGATATGATTTACTTCATATGCAAGTGTATTTATTAAGAGTGGTAATTCCGAAATAAAGACGTTATTCTCTAAGTGCAACCGAACCAACGCTGGTGAAAGCAATGTGTTAAATCAATAAGCAAACTGACGCATCTCCGCGTGTGCGCAAAGAACAGGCGCGCCTCTTGCACGTGCTGCTCTGAGAGTCCCGGTAGTAAACATGCGCGCCAAAAAAGACGGCTACCTGCTTGTTACGCGCTGCTCATGCGTTGTAAAACCAGCATAACAGCTTTTTTTGTGTTGCAAGTGGACAAAACTAAAGTTTAAACAATATGATGGTGATCTTACTAAGCATGCCTCCTGATAGTTTTTTTTTTGTATGAAGCAAAAAGGAGGGATGACGAGTCAGGGAGGTAAGACTTAACAAACCTAATTATCTGCCATGTGTCAAGTCTACAACAGATAATCCTATAACATATCTTTTTTTTTTTTTTTTTTTTTTGTATTTATTTGAATTGTCAATAGAATTTCATTAAAATGAAATTAATATTTATGCAAAAGTAATTTCTTAAATGATCTTAGCATCACTCCAGTTGTCTTAACATTGTTTTCCAGTTACATTTAAGATTATTTAGAAGAATGATTATTTAGAAGAACTGGCACGTGCGCCAGTAGAGCTTTATGTCTAGCAACGCCCCTGGGAAATACTTTCTAAAAATAGCCCCGACAAATGAAATCCTCAAAGTACACTGAAAAAAATTATTCAAAGATGATTCCTTGGATTTAATCTTTTTTTTTACGTTCAGTGGTTGTAAACAATTTATTTGTGTTGAATTTAAACAAACAAATTAAGTTGAACATTGCTCAATTTAATTTGTTTGTTTAAATTCAACACAAATAAATAGTTTGCAACAGTTTTGCATGCAACACTTTTTTTCAGTGTAGTCTGCTTTATATTTTACAATTATTATAGATGTTTTAAGTCTGTAAAACCTCTCACCACACTATTTTCACACTTTCTCTCTTGTTTAAACACTTGCCTAACTTTTACCTTTCTTTAGCATTTCCAGAAGTTCAACTGTTTGTGTGATGGTTAGCATCTTCTTCTGCCTTTTGGGTGCTACCATGGGTGCCTTTGACGGTGCAGAATGTTTTGTTGACATTATGGAGTTTGTTGGGGAGAAAACTTGTAAACATACAGTACAGCACTTCAGAGTTACACTGACACATTCTGTACTGTACAGGAGACACAGCACAGAGGAGATGGATTGACAATGGTCTACAGCCAATCAGGACGCAGACCACAATAGGCTAATCAGGACGCAGAACACAATGCGCTGTAAAAACAGCATGTCATATTGCCCTAAAAAAATCTTCAAGACCGCGAAAGGTAAACCGTGTTATGGCGAGGGACCACTGTTTATACCAGAGGGTTCTTGAATTAAATGTGAGACTGACCGCTACTGCTGGAACAAATTTACTACTGAGAGTTAAATGAATTATGTTCAAATAATGAAATGCTGCGGCAGGACCTTATGAGACCTGCTTAAACATTGAACAGTTTGTGAAACATTGTTGTAAAGAAGAGTGGGCCAAAATCTCTCCACAACAGAATGAGAGATTGCCAGAGACTTTTTTGTTGTTGTTGCTGACATTGCATTGCATCAGGGAGTGTACTTAATTTTCATGGACAGCTTCTCCATTGTGGATTTATTTTTGTGAAATAAATCATGATGTGATGTAACGTGGGATGTGCTATTGTGGTTGAATCTGCCAAATTTTAAGGACCAGATTATATTTTATTTCATCCTGATATATAAAAGCAAAGGATTCAAAGCAAATGGTGCACTTTCTTTTTCACATGACTTTAAAAAGTGTTGGTAAATAACTAAAGCTTAGGGAAAAAAAATCGTTTTTTGCAGTAGCGTGATGGAACAGTAGTTTCAAAATAGTGTTGGTTCTTCAGTAAATTGGTGAGCAGTGTGCTGGACTGAGTCTGGAAGTTGCACTGCACACTGCTGTCTCTCTCTGAGAGCTAATGAACTGCATCAAAACAAACATGGTCCGGATGCCGAGCTCAGTGTTGTTTGGCCGGCAGCGACTGAGCACACTGCAGATTAAAACTGAAGAGATGTTCTGCTGCAGAGATAAAGATTACAGCGAAAAAACTAGTGGAAACTAGTTCCAGCATAAGCAGACTTTTGAGTCCAATGAAACATTTGGTCAACACTGCAGGACATTCTGGCTGCTTAAACAGGAGGGGGGAAGCGGTTCTCTTAAAAAAAAAATCTGCATTCTGTTCAGTTCTGAGTCTGACAAAGTTTATACTGTATGTATGATGGATCTGTTTTGACAAAGAAAACAAAGCATCAAGTAGACGACTGAAGCGATAAATACATTAATGCACAGCACAGCCTTTCTTGTCTTTATTTTGTCAGCATCTATGCGTCATTCTTAAAAGTACAATTGCGTGCGTGCGTGCGTGTGTGTGTGTGAATTTATTAAACAACAGGAATAACAGGACAATTTTTTTTTCTAAGGGAAACTTACTCCTTTACTTTTGTCTCCAATATAAACACACACTCACACTCACACCCACACACACGCATTCAGTACAGACCCTTGCACAAACACCAACGTACATATACATGCACACACACATTAAATGTAATCCGTGATGCCCTTGACTTTACCGATAAAAGTTTAGCAACTAGTAGTAGTAAAATGGGCATCACCATATTGCTGCAGACATTCCATAAAAACAAACAATATAAACAATACAAAATACAGTAGTTACTATAATTATAATGTCAATTAAGATAAACTCTTGTTAAGTAAACCCACTGAAACTGGAAGGGATTTCTCATATCGGTTCAACCTAGTGACCTACATGGCTCTGTTTACACTAATACGTTTTAGATTTAAAACAGCGTTTTAGAATGAAAACGATCCACGTCCACACTGGCATTTCACCCAGCATTTCTGAACAACTCTCCGTTCACACTACACCACTGAAAACACACACACATGTTATAATGTTAAAGGTTTTGTTATAAATATGCATACAGTGAAGATGACGGTCATATAAATATGCAGCTACACAAAGTCTCAATATTTTTGGTGTCTGTTAAGTTAATATCAAAATGAAAATAGGCAGTTCCTTATATCATGTTTTCATTTTATTGTTAAGAAAGTAAAACAACGTAGCCAGGGTTAATGAATGAGGTTATAAAGTACAATCATCCCTTTGAAGATTTACCTGACATGTCCTTGGGAGGTTGTTTTCCATATCAAACTTGCAAAGTCTGAAGTTACAAGGAGTGGATGAAGGACTGAACTTTGTGTAGGCTACTTAATATTGAGGAAAAAGCCAAAATCAGATGAATGTCTGGCGAATGTCTGGAGCCTCACCTTCGTTTTCAGATACTTCCGTTTTCCCTGATCCACACTGACACGGAGCAGCAATGTTTTCAAATGAAAATGGCCTCTTTAGCGTTTTCAAAAAGCTCAGTTGTCGGGGCTCGAAAACTCCAGCATAGTGTGAACGGAGGGCGTAACCATAGCAAAACTTACGCGTTTCAAAATATCTTCTATAACTTCTACCAGAGGAAAACAGTTCATAATGTGGAAACAAAAAATGAGTTGGATCATTCAGAATCCTTTCCCCCTGATTAAGGACACAGTTCTCATATAAAACTTGAGGATTCAAATATTTATCATGCCCAACAAGCATCAACTCAGAGTTACACTGTACAGATTGTAATTACACTGTAATACCACATCTAACAATGCTTTCAAGAACAGCTTAAAAACAACATCATAAGCTTCTTCATTCATTCATTCATTCATTTTCTTTTCGGCTTAGTCCTTTTATTAATCCGGGGTCACCACAGCGGAATGAATCGCCAACTTATCCAGCACATGTTCTCCCTTCCAGCCGCAACCCATCTCTGCGAAACATCCATACACACCCATTCACACACATACACTACAGACAATTTTAGCTTACCCAATTCACCTGTACCACATGTCTGTGGGGGAAACCAGAGCACCCGGAGGAAACTCCACACAGAAACGCCAGCTGACCCTGCCGAGGCTCGAACCAGCGACCTTTGTGCTGTGAGGCGACAGCACTACCTACTGCGCCACTGCGTCGTTCTTCATAAGCTTCTTGTGAACTCCAAAAAGATGTAACCTGCGTAAAAAATACAATCTCTGGTGTAAACGAGAGCAAACCCTCTCTATGTGTGTTTTCCATGTAAAAGAACTGTCAATGTAAATGCTCAAATACTTATAGGTCTCTGACTGAGTAACAGGATGGTCATGTACAACCAATTGACGATGGTCACCTATACACTTTGGGTCAAATACTATGTCCTCTGTTTTCTTAGAATTTATTTTTAGCTTATTTTTATCATACCAATCAATGAACCGGCTAATTTCTGACTAAAAAAAAAAACTTTGTGAATGCTTACTTGAACATTCATTTGTAAAAAGTTTAAAAAGAGTAGGTGAGCTGACACAGCCTTGTGGAACCCCTGTGCTACTGTTCTTTTCATCTGAACGGATATTTTTAACCCTTACAACCTGAGTTCTATTTGTTAAAAATGAGAAATGGTATTTACATATGAATGGGTTTATATTCAGCTGTTCCATCTTTTCAGTTAACAAATGCGGTTGAATCGTATTGAAAGCGGAACTAAATATAATAAAAAGCAGCCGAGCATAAGCTTTAGGATTATCTAAGTGCTTCAGTATAGCATCACTCTTCAAGGTTTTTCAAACACTGCTGAGAGATGCAAAAACACGCTTAATCAATCAGTCTAGGTTTGGTAAGTAAAATAATCAATAACGTAAACTGATGTGTAACAGCTGCTTCACTTCACAATTTGCCTCATAATATTTCTGTATGTAAATCCACCTTTCGTGAGTAAAATATGTATTAACTGGTCAATGCAGAGAGTGAAAAGTCTGTATTTGTACCACCTGAGTCTGAGACCATCCAGGAGGCAGATATTAATGCTGGACATGAAGCTTTTTCCTCAACATTGTTTATATGACAGCGTAGCCTCGGGTGAAGGTGGAGAATAGCAGAAAGTGTGCCGTACGTGTCTGTTTGACAGAAGTATATCTACCGAGACACCTGTCTGTAGCTGGAAATTAATGCCTGACAGCATCCGCGTCTGTCTGACAGATGTTCATAGTCGAAGAACAACAAATGTTGACGTCTAGAGGAACTCAAATATTAGCAAACAACATCGCAGTGTGTTCTGACTGCCAATGAGCATTACATTGAGGACTAGCCGAAGAGCAATGACTACTAAATATTTTTTTTCTACAGTATAAACTACATGTTTGTTTGTTTATTGGGAATACATGTGTTAAATACGCAAATACAGTAAAATGTGTCAAGACATTACTTGATTCTCTCTATAACAATGAACAAAAGTACATTATTAATAATATTATTAAAAGAGCTAAATTAGCCCTCATGTGGAAGTTAAATTCTTTTTTAAATATTTCCCAAAGGATGTTTAATAGAGCAAGAACATTTTTGACAGTATTTTCTAATGTATTTTTCTTTTGGAGAAGTTTTATTTTTTTAGTATGGCTGTAATAAAAAATAGCAATTTAGAAATAGCTAAAGTCGATATTATTACATAATATTATTACTAGTAACATATACAGTCGAAATGACAGAGACAAAATATATTAGTTATTCAAAATTTGTTTTTTTATTTTGGGGGCCGGGCGTCATGGTGGCACAGTGGGTAGCATGATCGCCTCACAGCAAAGAAGGTCGCTCGTTTGAGCCTCGGCTGGGTCAGTTGGCATTTCTGTGTGGAGTTTGCATGTTCTCCCCATGTTCGTGTGGGTTTGCAGCTGGAAGGGCATCCGCTAAGTAAAGCATAAGGTGGATAAGTTGGTGGTTCATTCCACTGTGGCAAACCCTGATTAATAAAGGGACTAAGTGAATGAATGAATGAATGAATAAATGAATGAATGAATTAGGTGGGCGAGAGAGATAACATGCTGCAGTTTAAGAAAACACATGCAAATACAAAAACGACAACAAACTAAGAAAATGTATTTTTTTATTTTTGTTTCCTTAAATTGCAGCACGTTAAGCTCTCTCTGCCACCGTAATTAAAACTATTATGTTTCAAGATGTGTTGCAAAAATATTTCTTGGATCTTGGGAAATATTTGAATGAGAACTAGAATTGTGTGAATTATCAGTTATCAAGGCGTGAAGAACATTATTTATGTTGTTTTGCACTAGTTAATTAATACAACTCTTCTTATTTCCTGTTTTTACAGATCCTGTAATAGACATTTTTTTATGAGAGTTTATGATGTAAACAAGGGTTTAGGGTTGGGGTAGGGGTAGACGTTAATAAAAAAAATACAATTAAGAAGAAGAAATCTTCTTTATCTTTAGAATATCTTTAGAAATAGAAAGATTATACATTTAAAGTCATGCAAAATATTGAAAAAAAATGCAACTAAATTTTACATTTTTTTAAATTTCTCTTTTATTTAATATTTTCCCCTAAAATATAAATTTGGGTGTACTAATTTTGGACCATTATTTTGTTAGATTAGCTCCACATTTGCGTTCAGTACTGATTAATCTAATTTTTAATAAAAAAAGTTGTAAACTTTAAAATAAAATGTAAAATATTATTTTAAATGACAGATTTGTGAGGGTGTACTCGTATATGTTGAGCACTGTATATATTTATTTATTTATTACTTTTTTGCTTCTGAAAAAAGAAGACATTTCTATTTAAAATGTAACAGGAAACATTCATTTTCACTTGTAAAACTATTCCACAATGTAACTCTTTTTACTGATTTTTTTTATTTGTTGATCAAATAAATGCAGCCTTGTTCACCAGAAGAGACTTTTTAGAAGATATGCTTCTGTCAAACAGATGTTCATTTAGCCAAAAAACAACAACTGTTGATGGAAACTCAAATATTAGCAAACAAACACCACCGCAACACGTGCTGACTGTAAATGAGCACTACGTTCACATCGCATATGCTGAATCACACCGTTGTGCATTAGCTTTCAGTGGTGTCGTTATCAGAAAAGCGCTGTGAAGATGCATAGATCATGAAGAACAGATGCACACAGAGCTGAAATAGTGTTTTCAGAGAGCAGCTGTCTGAAGAAATGCTTTGTGTTTCCTGTGCTGTCATTTATTGCAGGGAATGTACACAACGGTATTATTGCTCACATAAATCTGTCAGTGCTAAATCAGTGCTGTTGAAGCCTCGGGGCGTAAAGGCCGCCTTCTGCATTAGTAAACCACCTGTGTAGCTCCAGACTAAATCAATACTTACTTTAATGTTCAGATGTGGATAGTGGACCAGTGCTCACACGCTGGCTTGGGTTGTAGAAGTGTGTGTCGGCTAATTTATTCTTTTATTGACTTGATAGTGTAGTTGTTTCAGCTTTCAGAAGGTTTTATTTTTGGAATTCAAGATAAAATAAGAACTTTGTTTTAAAGCCTTTCATTAAAAAATATTTATTTATTTTAAATATATTTTAAAAATATTTTTACACTCAAGAAGCTAAAAAGACATTTCATTGTTTTTTCTTTGCAGTTCAAAGAGAAAATAAATATTTAGTTTTACTTTTTTGTTATTATTTATTTTACTTGTATGTAAAATAAAAGAGACGGGGTGGTCTGAGTATTTTAGAAACTGCTGATCTACTGGGATTTTCACGCACAAGCATCACTAGGGTTTACAGAGACTGGTCCAAAAAGGAGAAAATATCCAGTGAGCGGCAGTTCTGTGGGCACAAATGCCTTGTTGATGCCAGAGGTCAGTGGAGACTGGCCAGACTGGTTCGAGGTGATAGAAAGGCAACAGTAACTCAAAGAACCACTTGTTACAACCGAGGTATGCAGAAGAGCATCTCTGAATGCACGACACATGCAACCTTGAGGCGGATGGGCTACAGCAGCAAAAGACCACACCGGGTGCCAATACTGTCAGCTAAGAACAGGAAAAGGAGGCTACAATTGGCATGGGCTCACCAAAATTGGATAATAGAATATTGGAAAAACGTTGCCTGGTTTGATGAGTCTCTATTTCTGCTTGAGACATTTGAATGGTAGGGTCAGAATTTGGCATCAACAACATGAAAGCATGGATCCATCCTGCCTTGTATCAACGGTTCAGGCTGCTTGTGGTGGTGTAATGGTGTGGGGGATATTTTCTTGGCACACTTTGGGCCCATTAGAACCAATTGAGCATCATGTCAACGCCACAGCTTGAGAAATGTTGCTGACCATGTCCATACCTTAATGACCACAGTGTATCCATCTTCTAATGGCTACTTCCAGCAGGCTAGTGCCATGTTTTAAAGTGCGAATCATCTCAGACTGGTTTCTTGAACATGAAAATGAGTTCACTGTACTCAAATGGCTTCCACAGTCACCAGGTCTCAATCCAATAGAGCTCATTTGGGATGTGGGGGAATGGGAGATTCACATCATGGATGTGCAGCTGACAAATCTGTTGCAACTGCGTGATGCTATCATGTCAATATAAACCAAAATCTCTGAGAAAAATTTCCAGTACCTTGTTGAGTCTATGCCACAGAAGATTAAGGCAATTCTGAAGGCAAAAGAGGGTCCACCCTGGTATTAGTAAGGTGAACTTAAAAAAGTGTCCGGTCAGTGTAATTTACACAAGCAGGTAAAAAGTGTTAATTTTATTAAATTTAAAGACATTCAAGAGAAAATAAATATTTAGTTTAGTTTTAGTTTTACATATATTAAAAAATAAATATAATTTACACTACAAGCATCTAAAAACTGGTAAGGCAGGGCAAGGCAAGTTTATTTATATAGCACATTTCATACACAATGGTAATTCAAAGTGCATTACATAAACAGGAATAAAAGAGAGAAAATAAAAGCAAAGAATAAAAACGAATAAAAACAGATTAAAATGTGAAAATTACAGTTAATTCAAATATTATTTTAAAAATATTTATATTTCAAATAAATTAAGTTTGAAAAAAATCTCAGAAAAAATGCATTAATGCTTTATATTAAGTCTTAAGACTGTATTCAAAATAGATAACAGAAGGAAATGTTCTTTAGAATTTATTACAATTATTTAATCAAGTTATAATAGATCACTAAATGATCACCAAATTTGAATGTATGATCCTAAAGAATAAATTATTGGCTGCAGAAAATGATATTTTACATTGCAATAATATGTCAGAATAGTACTATTTGTATTTTATTATTCATAATAAATGCTAAATTAATATAGTAATTATTCCAAACTATACAATTTCAGGTTTTATTACACAGTCCAGGGTAACTGAACTGTCGTCACTGGTTTGCTTGGGATTGGCATAATCATGGTAAATAGGCTCATAACTGAAACGTCAGTTGGCGTTTCTGTGTGGAGTTTGCATGTTCTCCATATGTTTGCGTGGGTTTCCTCTGGGTCCTCCGGTTTCCCCCACAAGTCCAAAGACATGTGCTCTAGGTAAATTGGGTAAGCTAAATTGTCCGTAGTGAATGTGTGTGAATGAGTGTGTATGGATGTTTCCCAGTGATGGGTTGCAGCTGGAAGGGTATCCACTGCGTAAAACATATGCTGGATAAATTGGTGGTTCATTCCGCTGTGGCAACCCCAGATTAATATAAAGACTAAGCCGAAAAGAAAATAAATGAATTCCCCATTTACAAAATCGACAGTCATAATCTGGAGACAATATTAGACAACATCTGAGGAAAAACCAAACACGCTAACCTTCTGTAATTGATTGACTCAACCAAACGGGAAATTAGAAGCTTGGCTTTTAGAGATATTTTAGGGATTACAAATGTGTTTTTTATGCTGATTTTGGCAGCCTGTTTAACATTTAATGTTTGTTATGTAATTCATTTTGTATGCTTGTAGGCCTACTTTAGTAACATAAAAATTATTTATGGTAATCAAATATAAGTCAAATAGTGGGAAATTAGATAATAATATTAGTTAGCTAATTAATAATAATAATAACAATAGCAAATAAACCCTTGCATTTGCTATAACCCCAGGCCGCAATATGATCTTAATCCGGCCCTGACCACACTGGAAGATAATTTAACCTTTTATAAGGTAAAACTTCTACGTTAAGCTGCTTTGACACAATCTACATGGTAAAAGCGTTATAGAAATAAAGATGAATTGAGCTAAAATAGACAATGACAATGATTGTAATAGAGGTTGCATGCAAAAATAGTTTTGAATGCATTTCCTTTAGGTAGGAAATGATTCAAAAATATCTGCACTTGAGTGTAAATAAACGCTAATGAAATTTTAACTCATACCAAAGAGTTTTGCTTAAGAACATTGTAATTATAAATAAATCTATTTAACAACAGATACTGTGTGTATTTAGTTCACATTGTTTAATAAAGAACAAAAAAGCACTTTAATGCTTGGTTTTCTCCCTTGTACCAGAAATATGTCACATTTTCGCGTTCATCATTACAGCCCTAGTTAATATGCATATGAATTTTACAAACACAGATCTCAAAAACACCCTTTTTGATGTCTCATAACAGCAATTTCTCATCATATTTCCGCTTGAACTGTAAAAATAGCTTCAGCTTTTGACAGATACAACTAAATACAGCACAAATCTCAACGCTTCCCGCCTCCCTTTTCCTACTAGATTTTTTCGCAAAGATGTTTCACAAAGCTGTCAAAGCCCCTCCGCGCTTCTTGCATGCTACCGACAGACACACACGCCAGCGAGTTCAAACATGAATCGCAGAACACACAGACTTTTTATCCATCACCTAAAGCTTTAAAAAGTGTCGACAGACTCGTGCCTGTGAGCAGGCTTTCCGGAAATAGACATAACGTGCTGAGGTTTTGATTGGAAAAGGACACCTCGGGGGTAGAAAGATGCCAGTGTTTGCCAAATATAATGAGGCTTTTGAAGCTAGTTTTGATAATTGAAAATGGTTGTATTGGTGCAGATAATATAGTGTGTTCGTCTGAACAAAACTGTTTATTTTGACACCTGTTTATGGGTAATTTATGGGTATGTTTGAGGTGCAATGTCAGCTCTTTCAGCTTTTTTCAGCTTATTTATACATTTTGTCACCCACTGCCATACGTCACAGAAATGTTACAGGGCAAAACAATATACCGTAAAGTAAATCATTTTGAGACATCTTGACATTTATACCTAAAAATATATATTTTTGTATTTTAAAATGGTGGAGAACTGGATAAAAATAAGTTAAAATGGCTCTGAATAACAACATGCTTGCAACCATGATATAATGATGATACAACAACATGTCTGTCTAGTCTAAATGGTTTAATTTGCATATTTAGCATTTGCATATGAGTAATTTATGGGCGACATGGTGGTGCAGTGGGTAGCGCTCACAGCAAGAAGGTCACTGCATCAAGCCCCAGCTGGGTCAGTTGGCATTTCTATGTGGAGTGTGCATGTTCTCCCCCTGTTCACGTGGGTTTCCTCTGGGTGCTCCAGTTTCCCCCAGAGTCCAAAGACATGTGCTGTAGGTGAATTGGGTAAGCTAAATTGTCCGTAGTGTATATGTATATGTCCTGGTCCTCCAGGTTGGGGTTTGAGTGTCGGGCTAACAACCCACCTCATAAAAACTACATGTTACGAAACCAATATGGTGCGGCTAAATATCAACTTCACTATAAATGACCCTGGGAGTAAGAAAGAGTAAATAATTTATGGGAACTTTTGGTGTCCATGTCTTTACTTCGTTCAGCTTTATTCAAATGATTATATTAGTTTAATTTCTATTTTAACTATTTGTCACTCATTATCATGGATTACAAAGTTAGGCTAAATGTGATGTTTAATTTAATTAATGCTTTTTTATTGTTTATTATGGAACTATATGTTGGATTTATGAAATACTAATAATTGGATTATATTTAAAAAGGAGGAAAATTGCATATCATCGAATTTAGCAATTACATACAATAGCAACGTGATGAAAATAAGTTAAAACAGCTCTGAATAGCAACATGCTTGAGAGATATATCATGTCCGTAGTCTAAACGGTTTATTTGGACTCCTGCATATTTGTTATTCATAGGTACAGTTGGTGCCCGAGTCTTTATTTCTTTCAGCTTTTTTCAAATGCTTGTATTTTTTATTTGAATTATTTGTCGCTTATTGTCATGGATTGCAAAATATTACAGGCCATAACAATATGTAAACTTTTTGTAAACTAATTTCAAGAGGATCACATGCTTATGATTGACCACAGCCGGTCCTGCGTTAGCTAATCCTGATCCCCCAATCATATGATTCCTAAGTCACTATAAATAACCACATAGCCTTCATTCCACAACCATCTTCGACTGGAAGAAACCCCATCCTCCTCTTCTCCTCCTCCCTTTACCTAGATTGGGAGGCACGGCTGCCCAGTGGTTAGCACTGTTGCCCCACAGCAAGAACGCCACTGGCTCTGATCCTCGCCGGGCCAGTTGTTGTTTCTGTGCGGAGTTTGCATGTTCCTCCCGTGTCCACATGGGTTTCCCCTGGGTTCCCCGGTTTCCTCCCACCTTCCAAAGACATGTGTCATACGTAAACCGACTAAGCCAAATGGGCACTGTAGCCTAGCTTTCAGCATCAGTATTTTTCCTGCTTAAGCAGTTCACCTTTATCCACATCAGCAAGGTAGTTTTTGAGATCAACCTGAGCTCAATCCTCAGTGTGAACTCTCGAAAATATGAATGGCAAGATTTTTTAATTAAAACAATTAAATAAAATTGAAAAAAAATTTTAAAGTAGCACCATACATGTAACTACATACAGTAGCAACATGTTATATCATCATTATATCACATATGATAGGCTATATCATCATGTCATAGTTGCAAGTTTTCAGTATTAAGTTGGTGAGCTGTTTAAAATCAAAATATAGTTATTATATAACATGTACGTCTAATACAAATGCTTTAGAGTTTTACAAAAGCTGTCTAATATGTACACTTTGGCTTTAGCCATGATTTCTTGTTGTTTAACTGTATTTTTTCTGTCAAAAAGTTTAAATGAATATATTTTGGTAATTTTTATTTTGTCCTAAAAAATATTTTTCTGAATTCTTAAATCAACATCAAGAGAAACACATGAACTATACCTGATCTTACAGTGGGTTGTTTAATAATCTTTTAATTATGAATTCATTAGTGCCATTTGCTCTAGCATTTAGAGATTTTAAAGATCTCTAGCAAGTGGGATCTTTGGCTAAAAAGTTTAAAATTCTATATACAATACTATAAAGAAATCAGCACTTTATTAAAAAGTAAAAAAGGAAGTAACTTGTGCTTGGCAAGCACAGAATTATTAAAATTTCATCTGTTTTTAATAAGATACTAGACAGAATTTCCTTTAGAGAGCAGTTTTTTCTTCCTCAGCTTTTTGAAATGGCAAAAGTAAATCCAATTATAGAATCAGCCATATGGATTACCATAACCCCGTGTGCCGGTATCCATACGGATTTGATAATTAGCAGTTTGTATCTTCTTGCTATAACTGAACGTGCGCAGGTTTGCTCTCTGTGCTGCTAGATGTCGTCACTCATCTGCTGTGTGCATGAATCCTTCTTCATTAGCCCTACTGAGAACAATAACACTCAGATGATTCAGCACAGTTTATATATGCCGTGATCCGTCCTCAATCCAGCTCCTGCCTGTGTATCAAAATATATAATGCAGCATGAGATTTTACCCAGAGGAGCTTTAACCTTCAGCTTCACCCTTCGCCTCACGCTGCTCTGAATATTTCAGCGTGCTAATTCTTTTTTAATGCTTGCTCTCATTTTCAGACATTGAAACATCTTAACCATTGTCCTTTCTTTTATTTTCTTTATTACAGCATTTATTACACAGCATTTGTGCTGAGAAGAAAAATTAGCTGAGTAGGTTTTTGATAGGCAAACAATTAAATCAAATTTACAAAATAGTATCAACTTTAAAAACCACATAGCATCTGAATAGCAACATACAACCACTTTTTATATTTTAATATCTTCTGCATGGGCAGTTTCAAGAAATGTTCAAATGTTTGTTTTAAATATACTATTACTCTTTATTCTTAATGTCAGTATTTTATGATTCAGTACTCAACAAACTGAGCTTCATAGTTTATAGTTTAATTCATAATTAAATCTACAGCCATGCAAATAAAAAAATTAGCATTACTTAATTAAATACGTAATAAAATAAACCTTAACTTGAGTATTTTAACAAAAATTAAAATGAACATACAGTAGAAAGTATTAAAAAAAACTTAATTTAAATTGTTAATGAAAACGCTACGGTTACTAAAGTAACCCTTCGTTCCCCGAGGGGGGGAACGGAAATGCTATGTGGAAACTTCCACTATGGGGATTTCGTCAGAATCCAATCATCTGAAAGAGTATAAAAACGGGCCAATGAAATGCCAATGAGTTGGCAGCGTCAGCGTGCACAGCTGGCGTCAATGACAATCAGTCATGCTATAAAGACGCAGCCAGTGCCATGCTCGACATCCTTTTCTAGCTGAAGAGACTTTCACGCTCAACAGCTAAGGGACAATCGTTGTGGCGAAGGAACATAGCATTTCCGTTCCCCCCCTCGGGGAACGAAGGGTTACTTTAGTAACCGTAGCGTTCCCCTTCGGATGGGGAACTCCAATGCTATGTGGAAACTTCCACTATGGGGAAATCTATGGAAAACGCCACAACGAAAGAACCTTACTGCGCCCCTGGCGAAGGGTGTGCCACGCAGTAGAGCGAGCGCACCTACAACGCCCCGAGACACAGTCTTCCAACGTGTCCCCTGGCCCTCACTTACCTGTTCAGAAACGGTTATATTTTTCGGGGAGTCGCAATAACCCAGTAAAAAGGTTTTGATACGACAGTACGTTGGGAAAGCGTTCAGTCCCGATAGGGAGGACGCTGCGGAGCTCACCTGCTACCCAGAGGGGAGACCTGGTGACAATCTATGGACCAGCCCAGAGATGGGGGGGTCCTAGCATAAGGATGGTTAGCGGGGAGGGAAGACACGAGCCTGCCCTAGAAGGGGGGACTATACCGTGGCTGAGTGAACGTATGGGATCGCCAGCGGGGATCACACATAGCAGGCACCTATACCCAGAACGCGGGCTGACCAGCGGGCATGCCGACAACATAACGGGCCAACACCTGACTCCTCCGCTGAGTCAGGTGCTGGGGGCCTCGGAGGAACTCTGCAGGGTTCGCCAAAGAAATGGGGAACTAAACTGACAAAGCTGAAAAAGCGCACGTATCTCCGGGTTAGGGAGAGTGGCGCAGCAAGCGTGTTTCGACACCTCAACCGAATCGTTTCCTCAATCACCAAGGGTTGCCTAATACCCTTGAGGAAACCGGCTCCACTCGCAGATTGTAACCTTGCAAATGTATTGGGTGTCACCCAACCCGTAGCTCTACAAATGTCTGTCAGAGAGGCGCCGCGTGCTAACGCCCAGGAGGATGCGATGCTCCATAGTGGAGTGCGCTCTCACCCCCGGGGGACACGGCTCACCCTGGCCCAAAGGCGAGGGAGATGGCATCCACTATCCAGTGGGCCAACCTCTGTTTAGATACGGCACTTCCCATCTGCCGACCACTGTAATGGACAAAGAGCTGGTCAGAGGATCTAAGGCTCTGAGTGTGGTCCCCATATATTCGCAAAGCGCGAACAGGACACAACAATGAAAGGGCTGGGTCTGCCTCCTCCGTGGGCAGCGCTTGCAGGCTCACTACCTGATTGTTAAAACGATGTGGTAGGAACCTTGGGCACATAGCCGGGCCGGGGTCTCAGGACAACGTGAGAGTAGGCCGGCCCGAATTCTAGGCACGAGTCACTGACCGAAAATGCCTCCAGGTACCTAACCCTCTTAACCGATGCCAACACGGCCAGCAGAGCTGTCTTCAAGGACAGAAATCTCAAGGATACTGAGTCGAGTGGTTCGAAGGGATCTCCACGTAGGCTCGTAGCACTACCGCGAGATCTCAAGAGGGTATGAGAGGGGGGCGGGGGAAAACATCCGCCTCGCACCTCTGAGGAACTGGATGATGAGGTTATGCCTCCCCACGGTGCCGCCATCCACGCATCATGATGAGCGGAGATGGTGGCCACGTAAACCCTCAGTGTGGAGCGCGACAGCCTTCGCTCCACCTGTCCTGAAGGAAAGAAAGCACAACACTGATCTGGCAAGATCGGGGGTCTTCTCGGCGAGAAGCGCACCACTCAGTGAATAGACTCCACTCCAGGGCGTAGGCATGCCTCGTAGAGGGTGCACTAGCCTGAGTGATGGTATTAACCACCGCCACCGGTAGGTTACCTAAGTCTTCCTCGTCGCGTCTTATGGACCCCACGTGGAGGTTCCACAGAACTAAGCGAGGGTGCCAGATGGTGCCCTGTCCCTGAGAGAGTAGGTCCTCTCTCAAAGGGACTCGCCAGGGGGGGCGTCGCGAGGAGGGAGAGTTCTGATATCCAGGTCCGGTTGGGCCAGGGGCGCAACTAGCAAGACCTGCCCCTCGTCCTCCCTGACCTTGCACAGAAACTGCGCGAGTAGGCTCACTGGGGGGAGTGCATACTTACGCATGACTCGGGGTGGAGTCGCCATTCTCCCGGGGAAGGAGCTGCCGTGAGAATCTGTTGGCCACACGGTTGAGCCCATCCGGGGTGTGAATAGCAAGCAGCGACTTCAGCCGCGTATGACTCCAGAGGAGCAGACGGCGAGCGAGCTGAGACATGCAGCGGGAGCGTATACCCCCATCCGGATGGAACACGCTACCGCGGCCGTGCTGTCCGTCCTGACCAGCACGTGTTGCTCCCTCAGCACCGGTAAAAAGCGGCGCAGAGCGAGAAACACTGCCAACAGCTCTAGGCAGTTGATATGCCAATGCAGCTGGGTTCCCCTCCACAGGTCCGCAGCAGCATGCCCGCTACACACGGCCCCCCACCCCATACTGGAGGCATCTGCCGAAACGACAGCCTGCCTGGACGCCTGACCTAGGGGCACACTGGCCCGTAGGAAGAAGGGGTCCTTTCCAGGGGGTGCGGGTGCGGTGACACAGCGCAGTGACAGTCACTCGGTGTGTGCCCGCGTGCCATGCGCGTCTGGGGACCCGATCGTGAAGCCAATGCTGTAGTGGTCTCATATGGAGCAATCCGAGCGGCGTGGCCGCGGCTACGGATGCCATATGCCCCAGGAGCCTCTGAAATAATTTCAGGGGGACCACTTTTTTTCCTGTCAAACTCTCTCAGACAGTTCAGCATTACCTCGGCGCGCTCTCGTGAGAGGCGCGCCTCCATAGTGATCGAGTCCAGCTCCAACCAGAGAAAGGAGATGCTCTGCACGGAGGCGAGCTTGCTCTTTTCTCGGTTGACCTGAAACCCCAACGGGCGGAGGTGCCGGAGCACCTTGTCTCTGTGCATAATCAATTGCTCCCGAGAGTGGGCTAAAAATCAACCAGTCATCGAAATAATTGAGCGTGCGGATGCCGGCGAGCCGAAGGGGCGCGAGGGCACCCTCCGCGAGCTTGGTGAAAACTCGCGGAGACAGAGAGAGCCCGAAGGGGAGGACCTTGTATTGCCACGCTCGACCTTCAAACGCAAACCGCAGAAACTGCCGGTGGCGTGGAAGTGTGGAGATATGAAAATACGCGTCCTTCAGATCTATTGCTGCAAACCAATCCTGAGGACGAACGCATTGCGTGATGCGCATCTGCGTAAGCATTTCGGAGCGCAGCCAGTGAAGGCAGCGGTTCAAAATGTGCAGATATAGGATTGGCCATAGCCCACCGCTTTTTTTTTTTTTTTTTTTTTTTTTTGGGGGGGCACGATGAAGTGCGGGCTGTAAAACCCGCGCTCCATCTCGGCTGGAGGGCCGGCTCGATTGCATCCTTCGCCAGGAGGACAGCAATCTCCTCTCGCAAGACAGGGGCGGACGCAGGACTGACCCTGGTCACCCGTGAATCTGGGAGGCCGTTTAGCGAACTGAATCGCATAGCCGAGTCTGGTCGTATGGATGAGCCATTGCGATGGGCTGGCCCGCGCTAACCAGGCAGGCAGAGCCCCCGCAAATGGTCCCACCCGCACGATCGCTGACGTGCCAGCGGCGGGGCAGCGTGGCGTGAGTGGGCTCATCCGGGGAGCGCTGGGGTCCCACAGGAGAGCAGGAGAGGAGATGTTCTCGTCTCGCACTCAAACTCCAGGAGAGGGGCTGGGAGTGGAGAGAAAGGAGACCGTTCTCTCGTGCTCCATGAGCCATTGGCGAAATGCACCGATCCTGCGAGCTGGAAGGCATAGCGTCCCAGACTGGCAGTGTTCGGGCTGTCACATCCGGAGGAGGGGAAAAGTGCTCTTTCACTGAGGATTTTGATGGCGTTTTTTTTTTTTTTTTTTTACGCCTTTAAATAACGTGCCCCGCCCTCCAGCGGGGAAAGAGCGAATTCCCTCCTCCCCAGATGGCCCGCCTCAGGGACGCTTCGCGGTCCGTTTTACCGAACTTAGCGGCGCCCTGGGCGGGGGACGCTGGTTGCCTGCGCGATGCTCGGCGCAGCCGCGTGGCCGGAGGCGCAGGCGGGGCGGCGAAGCAAAGCTGCGGGCGGGCGTCCTCGGCGAAAAAGCAGCGGATGTGGATGGCTCGGCGGGGGGGAGCGGTCATACAATCCCGCCGATAGAGACCTCGCCCATCGCCTCCGACTGCTCTTTCACCGGCCTGAATTCCTGGGCGAATTCACTGCCAGTGTCGCCGAACAGGCCAGCCTGGGATATGGGTGAGTTAAGAAAGCGAACTTTGTCAACGTCACGCACATCACCAGGTTTAGCCTGAGGTGGCATTCCTGGATCACGGATGTGATCATCGTCCTTCCCAGGGCACACACAGCCGACTTTTTTTTTTTTTTTTTTGTAAGAGCATAGTCGGTTGCGGTGCGGAGCGCATGCTCAGTCCTGGGTCAGAACCATCCTCGCGCAGCCGGGCCAGCGCCTGCGCTTGGTAGCGCTGGTAGGTGGCCATAGCGTGCATGGTGAGGGGGAAGGCGCACGCAGCACACTGCGTGAGCCTACGGTGCCCAACCAGGAAGAAGGGGATGGGGAGGCTTAGAAGGTCTCGCCTTCATCCTCCACATCAACCCCTCTAATCGGTCCGGCCGCGGAGCTGGGGGATAAACCATCTCCAGAGCCACGGCCGAAGCAGCCTGGGGAAGCACAGCCGCAAAGTCTGCTTCTGGATTCGACGCCGCGCTCAAAGTCCCGGAGGGAGCGAGCGGGTTCGAATCCTCGTCAGACCTTGACAGCCCAACCTCCAAGGATGGTGAGGATGGAAGCGCACGCAGATCGGGCAGAAAAAAGTGCCCTCAGGACAGCGTGAGTTTACTGTGCACTTCCAGGAAGAAGGGGACGGGAGGCTTTGAAGGTCTTGCCTCCTTATATCCTCCACATACACCCATCTAGTCGGTCCGGCCGCGGGGCTGGGGGATAAACCATCACCAGACCCACGGCCGAAGCAGCCCGAGAAAGCACGGCCATCACGTCTGCTTTTTAGATGCTAACGCCGCGCTCTCCACCCCGGAGGGAGGGAGCGAGCGGGCTCGCATCCTCATCAGACAATGACAGCCCATCCTCCGATGCAGCGATGGACATCTGACCCCCGGTGTCATCAGGTGAGAGAGCGACCATCCCAGGACGGAGCGCTTCTCTTCACCTGAAGCTTGGATGGAGCGCGTGGAGGAGCGAGAGGTCCACGGCCCGGGGGCGGCGGATTTACTCTCACTGAAACCCTCAGATCTGCCCGAGTGCCAACCGCAGTGCGGGGGACAACTGGGGTGGGTGGCTCTTTTGCAAGAGCGAGCCGCGATCTTAACTGCGCAACAGACATGACATCAGTGATGGCATGCACTGCCCGCGAGCACCGCATTAACATGCTGGACCCCCAGACATGAAACGCTGTGCTCGTGCCCATCATCCGGGGATAGGAAACCACCGCATCCAGAAACGCACGGTCGGAGTGACGTCTTGAAAAAGACGCGCTGCACGACCGTGTTGCTCTTTTAGGAAAGCTTTTTTCCTATATACAAACCGCTCTTGGAGGACCGGACCCAAAGGACGCCAGGCAAGGGAGAAATACCCAGCTCGACCATCTGCCACTGCGTATACGCGCTCTGGACCGGGAGAAGCTGCTTCTCGATCTCTCTCTGTAGACACAGGTTGGAGATACCCTCAAAGACTCTCTCAGAAGCTTCGTGAAAGGCTCTGAAAGCGAAAGGATGTCGAGCATGGCACTGGCTGCGTCTTTATAGCATGACTGATTGTCATTGACGCCAGCTGTGCACGCTGACGCTGCCAACTCATTGGCATTTCATTGGCCCGTTTTTATACTCTTTCAGATGATTGGATTCTGACGAAATCCCCATAGTGGAAGTTTCCACATAGCATTGGAGTTCCCCATCCGAAGGGGAACTATAGTCCTTTTTATATTAGAAACAACATTTTAGAATTAAACAT
Source organism: Danio aesculapii (assembly GCF_903798145.1). Taxonomy (NCBI): domain Eukaryota; kingdom Metazoa; phylum Chordata; class Actinopteri; order Cypriniformes; family Danionidae; genus Danio; species Danio aesculapii. Next base: position 26,028,055 of record NC_079444.1, read on the forward strand.
GTTTTTATTCATTAAAAAATGTGGTAGTATATTAAATATTGTCACAATCACCAACAATCTAGCCCATGCAGATGGCAGGAGAACTACAAATCTGCCAGCAAAAGAACTACATATCCAGTCATGCACCACTCACACCGGTTCCTGATCCTGACTGATTGCAAACACACAGCCGGAGGATTGTCAAAGACTGATTACAAGAACTTTAAATACACACACAACTTGGGCTGAGTCTTTTGTAATGTGAAGGGGATGCTGGACAAAGGAGTGTGGATCCAAATGCAGGTTTTTTAAACAGAGATGGTCAAGCAAGCAATAGTCAACACAGGGGCAAACAGATGTATACGGCCTTCCAGATTCGTGGTTATAAACATAGGTGAATGGTCAAAAGGCAGGCAGCAGACAATGTAAATGAACAAAACAACAAAGCAAAGGTCGAACACGGAAGTCAAGGCAAAGGAAATGCATCGTAATGTTCACAGACAGTAAAACAAGACTCAGCCATGTGTGTGTGTGTGTGTGTGTGTTTGAGAGGTGTATAAATAGTCTGTCTAATTAGTCCTGAACAGCTTCAGCTGTGTCTGTTTGCAATCATGGGTATCTAGGCCAGGCATGGGAGTGGTACATGACTGGATATGTAATTCTTTTGCTGGCAGATTTGTGGGTCTTTTGCGATCTGCATGGGCTAGATCGCTGGTGATTGTGACAATAATGAGCAAGAAAAAGTTTACATTAGCCTGAATCAATGTCTTTTGTATTTAAGACTATTATTATTATTATTATTATTATTATTATTATTATTATTATTATTATTATTATTATTATTATTATTTTGTTTTAGTGTTTATTAGAGGTTTTAACTGGCTTTTTAATTTTGTGTCTTCAGTTTGCATTTTAATTTTAGTTCTGTTAGTCATCTTATATGTATGTAAACAGTTACAGATGTAATCAATATTAATTTTAATTTATAAGTGTATTTGTGTTTTAGTTTTTTTCAGTATTTAAATTAAGATTTGATTTATTATTTTATAACTCACTCATTATAGATGAATTGATTTTGAATGCCTGTTAACATTTTTATCATTCATTTGCTAAATAATAATATTAGAAAATTATCAATATAGCTGTGATGCATTTATGTTAAGAACCATTTTAAAAATCATCTAGTCAGAAATCACTTAACCAGATCTTCAATTAAACATTAAACAATTTATGTTGGTAACACTTTATATAAAGGGGTGTTTATAAGTCTGTCATTTAACCTTTATAATCATGACATAAAACACTTTATGAATATGATTGAGATTGTGTGCATACCTATGACAACTGTCATTAAATGTCATTAGCTCAGTTATGTCATTGTAAATGCAAATGTGACATTATTTGACATTATATCTTGACAATTTGACATTACCAAAACAACGTCATTTGTCATAAATCTGTAATCAACATGATTGCCATGAGGCCAGTATAATTGTCATCGATTTTATAACTGCATCAGTTGTATTTTTCTTGACCTCAGTGGTACAAATTGAATTTGCCATTAAATAATCATTTCATGTCATCAATTATTAATAACACTGTTATAAATTTATTTAACAGAGTATTGACCCCTTTACTGAGAAAGTTTGATGACTATTTCATTTTGTTTCACTGAAAAAAATTATCAGATGTCAATATTCATGACACAATCACAGTGGCCTCATGACAATTATGTTTATGACAGATTTATGACAAGTGATTATGACAGATTTATGACAAGTATGTTGTCCTGGTAAAGTTGTCATAACAAAGAAGAAGGCAGGTTTTGATATATTTGTTTATGTCAAGTTGTCAGAACAAAGACATTTCAAACAATGTCATGGTTAGAAGGGATACAGCTGTGGCTGGAAGTTAATGAGAATTATTAAAATGATTAAACTACCATTAATTGTATTGTATTAACGTCTACCCCTACCCCAGCCCTAAACCCTACCATCAGAGTAATGTAATTATACAAAGCATTACTCATAGTATTTATTCAATTACCCATTAATTCTATTTTATTAACATCTACCCCTACCCCTACCCTCACAGTAATGTAAAAACAGTAATCATACAGAGTATTATTCCTATTACTAATTCAATTACTCATTGAATCAAATTTGATTAATCCCTACCCCCATCCCAACCCTCACAGTAATGTAAAAATAGTAATTAATGTTGTACAGTTGTTTTGTTGTAATGCCTCAGATGTATCCTTTTAGACTTGACCCAATGTCATCTTTGCATTTAAAATGACATAACTGAGCAAATGTTAAGCCACAATCCTAAAGGTGTCACAACAGTCTTATGAAAACCCTCTTCTACTAAAGTGATTCCTTTTAGTCCATTAATTTTGACCAATATTCATCAACATCCACAAAGACATGCTTCAAAATATCTATCAGTGCTGTTCACGCTCAAAGATGAATCAATTCATATTAAAGCCTACAGTCTGTGACCTGATCTCGAATCTGTAGTGTGTTCAGAACACAGAGGTTACAGGCAGGTTACAGACATTTCTTTGTAAGCGGCGTCCTGCAGATAATGTGAAATGACAGCTGTTGAATCCTCTCGCTGGACCACTGCTCTCAGACATGGCGGGTGAGAAAAACACTGACCTCCATACAGATTGTGTCAGATTGTTTTCACGCAGCAAACTGAACATTGACTGAACACTGAAGCTGCTTTTAGGAAAACAGAGCTGCTTTTAGCTGCCGTACACCTCTCATTTCCCGGCAGGTGGTTGATTTCCTGTTTTAATGCGTGATTTGTTCTGAGGGATTTCTTAAAATTCATAATTAATGGCAAATAATAGGTTCTGTTTGGGTGGATTTGGAGGGTTTGTACAGTACATGTGTTTTAATTTCAATAAGGGCTATTAACAGGGTTTTTTTGCAGTCGTGGAATGTGTTGCTGGAAATATCATTTAAATGAACACAATCTCAAAGGTCATGAAAAGTCATTCAAATTTCAGTAATGAATAACTTTTTTAGTTATGTTCCTATCTGAAATCCTTTTAAAATTAGTCAGGTGCTGCATTTATATAAGTGTGAAGCATAATTGGATTTTCTTTTGTAGTGCTTATGTATTTGTATGTCCTTCAGGAGTATGTGTGGTACGGTATTGTGACTAAACATGACAATGATAGAATATAAAGAAGTGAATGTAATTAAATAGCTTTAAATATATAACTGTATGTAATATAAATAGATTAAAGTAATGCAGTATATACTACCTTTTTTGTATATTTTTTATGTAATTAATTTTAGAATTACAAACGTTTTATTTTAACCTCTGTTTTGTGTGTTAAAGTAAATAAAAAATAATAAATAATTCTCATATATGCCGATTTGCTGCTAATTTATGATTAATAAATATTGAATCGGCTGCACAGTGAGGCAGTGGGTAGCACGATTGCCTCATAGCAAAAAAGTCGCTAGTTCGAGCCTTGGCTGGGTCAGTTGACGTTTCTGTGTAGAGTTTGCATGTTCTCCTCGTGTTGGTGTAGGTTCCTCTGGGTGCTCTGGTTTCCCCCACAATAAATTGGCCGTAGTGTATGTGTGTGAATGAGTGTGTGTGAAAGTTTTATATTGAAGGGTTGCAGCTGGAAGGGCATCCGCCGCGTGAAGCGTGCTGGATAAGTTGGCGCTTCATTCCACTGTGGCGACCCCAGATTAATAAAGGGACTGAGCCAAAAAGAAAATGAATGAATGAATAAATATTATGATGCAAAAAAATTTACTATTCATGGTAGCTTGATGAATGCAAACAAATGTTGTAATGTTATACATTACATTCTTTATTGTCACTTTTGATCAAATTATCAAAGATAAATTATTTTTATAAAAGAAAAAAACATTATAAAAAGCAAATATAGATAATATATGATTTTTTTTATGATACCATATCACAATTTTCACTAAAAATATTATTTAAACACTGATGATCGGGAGAAATGTTTCTTGAGCATGAAATCAACATCATTTATTCATTTTCTTTCGGCTTAGTCCCTGATTTATCAGAGGTCGCCACAGCAGAATGAATTGCCAACTATTACGGCAAATGTTTTACACAGCGGATGCCCTTCCTGCCACAACCCAGTACTGAAAAACACCCATACACTCTTGCATTTACACACACACACACACACACTATGGCCAGTTTAGTTCATCCAATTCATTTATAGCACATGATTTTAGACTGTGGGGGAAACCAGAGCACCCAAAGGAAACCCACGCCAACATGGGGAGACCATGCAAACTCAAATCAGTTACCTTCTTGCTGTGAGGTGACAGTGCTAACCACTGAGCCACCATGAAATCAACATATTAGTATGATTTCTGAGAAAACAATATACATATATTCATTCATTTTCTTTTCGGCTTAGTCCCTTTATAAATCTGAAGTCGCCACAGCGGATTGAACCACCAACTCATCCAGCACATGTTTCACACAGCGAATGCCCTTCCAGCTGCAACCTATCTTTCGGAAACAACCATACACTCTCATTCACACACATACACTATGGACAATTTAGCCTACACCAATTCATCTGTACAGCATGTCTTTGGACTGTGGGGGAAACCGGAGCACCCGGGGGATACCCACGCGAATGCAAGGAGAACATGCTCGAACCAGCGACCTTCTCGCTGTGAGGTGACAGCACTACCTACTGCGCCACTGCGTCGCCCTAATATACATAAATATCAAATCTAAGCATTTTGAATTTATCTTCTAAATACAAATGATCAGAACAGTCATGGAGAAATCACAGTTTATGTTAATAATTTAGTCTGTTTTCTCCTTCACAGCTCCGGTGTTCTACTTTGGCAGTCAGGAGTATCATGTGGATGAGAGTGATGGTCATGTTGAAGTGCGTGTATGGAGAACAGGGACAGATCTCTCTAAAAAGGCAACGGTCACTGTGAGATCCCGCAAAACAGACCCTGTGTCTGCTGAAGGTTAGTGATGCTCTTCTCTGTTTTTTTTTTTTTTTTTTTTTATTCAGCACTGGCTAATATTCACACTGTATAAAATAAGCAACAATCATAACAGAGGTTATTAGGCCTGTCACAATATCTATATTTGTTGTAAGATATAAAAATAACCAAAATATATTGCGACCATTTATATTAAGACCATTTTATGCCACTCGTTATATAATGCCAAAATGGCAATATAATATAATTACAATGCAAGTATAACACCTGATATTTTATTCTTAAGAATATTTCATTTAATTATTGTCATTTTAACAATTTAATAATTAGACATTGGAATCAGAATGTGAAATGCTTAACCTAAATAAAAAATAAATAATAAATAAATAAAAGCTAAAAAGTAACCGAGGCTGCAATATCTGCTACCAGATCTATTTTCAGTTCTTAGACACCCACATGAAAATATTCTATAGTAATTCATAATAAATACTGACACTGACAGCTCTAATAGAGATAGTGATGTTGCACAATCAGCTAAAATGTTACTAGAATTGGTTTTTATGTATGGCTGATATATATTGCATCACCAAAAATGATTGAGGTCATGTCCATGTGTTGTGCGAGAAATTAATAAATTGATTATTGTGACAAGCCTAAGGGTCATCTACATATAAAAGTCCCCCATCACTACTAGATTTTGCCCCATACAAAATTGTGATGGATGCTGCAATGAGTGCTATATGACATCAATATTTGTTGCTGCTTTGTTAACAACATAATGTATTGTATGTATAATAATGTAATGTATAACGTGTAAAAAAGTGTATTTAAAAAGCGACCCTGGGCCACAAAACCAGTTTTATGTTGCACTGGTATATTTGTGGAAACCAAAAATAAGAATAAAAATTGCAGACTTTTTAGTTGTTTTATCTAGGAATTGGAAACTGTCTCATTTTAATTTATTGTGAGAAACTAGCACTTCTGGGGAATAAAAATCTCAAACCTGAATTTGTGTGTTTTTGAGATGTGTTAACGTACCGGTTCATTTACGAACAGAAAAGATATCGGCATCAGCTTAACCAAAAAGTGCTTGAAAATATCAGCAAAAATCCAATTTTGTGAATCTTTTATTATATTTAACAAAGTCCAAATAAAAGAAAGTCCTTTTCATTTCTGACACATTTAAATGTATTTATTATAATCCTTTTTGTTGATTTTCAGGAATATATACCTGTTTAAAATTGCTACTGTGGGGGAAATACATATTGAACATGTTTTTCCTGGGAATAATATTTCTAAAGGAGCTGTTGACATGGAATTGAACCAGATTTTGGTAAAAACCCAAACAAAACAAACATCAAAATAAAATCTGAAAAATGAGTTATGTGTAATAACAATGAAATGACAAAAGGAAAAACTACTGAAACTTATTTAATACTTTACATAAAAGGCTTTTTGGTGATAGCATCTTAAAGGAGCAGCTTATATGGCGAATGAAGTCACATCCATTGCTCTGCTGTGATGTTTTTTCACAGACTTCAACAGAGTGTAAAAAACTTGATGGATCTGTGGGTCTCGTCTATCAAATCTAAGCTTTATTTTGTATTCTCTATTGGATTCAAGTCAGGTGATTGGCTGGGCCATTCTACAGCCTGATTTTCTTTCTCTGAAAGCATTTGAGAGTTTCCTTGGCTATGTTTTAGATCATTTTCTTGCTGAAATGTCCACCCTGGTTTCATCTTCATCATCCTTCTAATGTAGATGTTGGACTGAAGCAGCTGATATTAATTAATAATGCCAAAGGGCAGGGGGTTGCTGAATAACTACTGGGAGATTTCAGCTCCTGTCTGGGCTTTCTCTGCCTTTCTACACCTCCCTTTCTTCATCTGTACAATACTTTTTTCCCTGCGGCATTTCATTTTATTATACATAGCTTCATTTGTAAACTAATTAGATTTGTTGTCTTCGCATATGTTAATTTATTTGGTTGTTATTAACATCTGGTGAAAATTTCAAGTAAACAGCACCTTTAGAAATATGTTTTCTAAGAAAAATCGTGAAATGTTCAATACTCATTTCCCCCACTGTACATAGTGAAAAACATCAAGCATTAGAGATTTATTTATTACTATGGGGGAAAAAAACTTTCATAGATAACACACATATCTCACTTTTATTATTTTATATTTCATGGGAATAAAGTTATTGAGTTATTGACATTATTATTATTATTATTCAATCATTCATTCATTGTTCCTTTGGCTTAGTCGATTTATTTTTCAGCTGAATGAACTCCAAACTTATCCAGCATAGGTTTTACGCAGCAGATGCCCTTCCAGCTGCAACACAGCACTGGGAAACACCCATACACACTCATACACACAACGGCCAGTTTAGCTTATCCAATTCACCTATAGCGCATGTGTTTGGATTGTGGGGGAAACCGGAGCACCCAGAGGAAACCCACGCCAACACATGGAGAACATGCAAACTCCACACAGAAATGCCAACTAGCCCAGACAGGACTCGAACCAGCGACCTTCTTGCTATGAGGCGACAGTGCTAACCATAAGTGAGTCCCTTAATTAAGGTCAAATAAACTACAATAGCCCAAGATATAATTATGTTTGTTAAGACTATAAAAATGTAGTGGGCTTTAGAGGTAGAGGGCATTTTGATTGATGTCCAGTGAAAATAAATATGAAACTACATTTATTATTTGTGGAAATCTGGCTCACGTTTCTGCAGATCTGCACAAAAATGTCCATTTTAATTTATGTAAAGGCTTTCGTGTCCAGTTCTTGTCTTCTCTGCGAACGTAAATAACGGCAAAATGCTGAACTGGGCAGTCCAGTTGTATTTCATAAATGTGTGAGTGAACAGACAGTGTTATTGACTCTCTCTCTCTGTCTCTTAGTCCTTGAACAAGTGACGCGTGGCATCAAAGACACAACTGTGAAATATAAAAAAATCTGTTCATCCAAGTCCTCTGTGCAGTCAACCCAAACTTAGCTAAGAGCTCTATACTGTATATTGATCCTTAAAAAAAAGAAAAGCCGAAAGCGCAGTCTCTCAGACAGAGGATTAATGGAAAGTGAGGATCCAGAGCTTCTTCTGTTAAATACTGTCTGACCTCTCCGACCTTAGCCTGATTTCAGTGTGTTGATCTGCTAGCTGGAGTGGACTATGTGGGAATCAGCAGAAACTTGGACTTCGCTCCTGGTGTGAGCATGCAGACGGTGCGGGTCACGGTGCTGGATGACCTCGGACAGCCTGTTCTGGAAGGGACAGAAAGATTCGAGCTTGTTCTCCGGATGCCCTCCAATGGAATTCTGGGAGAGCCAGCCAAAGTCACAGTCTTTATCAACGACTCCATTTCAGACTGTGAGTGTTTTCACATATACAGTTGAAGTCCCTGCAGTGATTTTTTTATATTTCCCAAATGATGTTTAACAAAGCAAAATTTTTCACAGTATTTCCTATAATTTTTTTCTTCTTGAGAAAGCTTTATTTTTTTTTATTTCGGCTAGAATGAAAGCAGTTTTTAATTTTTTATAAAGCATTTTAAGTTTGACACCTAGAGATAAAAAATGGTGGATGCTGGAGAAAATGTGGAAATGTATTGGCTGATCATTTCCACATATTTTGGGAATGTAATATTATACACACCAATTGGCAAGATTTGAATAAAGAGATAAATGCAATAATAATATTGAATCTGTAAAATGTAATTTTAAAACTATTTACCTTGGATTTTATTTTTCAAAAATACCAAAAATAGTTATGCATATTTTCTTAATACACTGCTAACAACTAGTAAAAAGGCTATTACAAAGAAATGGCTCAAGGAAGATCCTCCATCTGTAGTTGAATGGCTTGATATTGTAAAAGAGCTGTATGATATGGAAGTACTGACACAAAATTTCTGCATACTGGGATAAATGGCTAAAAATGGTAATGTTTTAATTTTATTGTGGTGCTTTTGTTTAAATATATATCTGGAGCCTGTTGATCTTTGATAGGTTACCCTTAACAAAATTTTAAATAGCAACATTTTATTAACCATAAATACGAATGTAAATAAGATTGTATTCGGTCACCTTTGACACTTGTATTGTATGTCTTTTTTGTTTCTCTGTTTTTTTATTATTATATTATTATTATTATTATTGTTTGTTTTGTTCTTAACTGTTTTGAAAAATGAAAAAATAAAATAAAATCTTTAAAAAAAGCATTTTAAGGTCAGTAATAATACATAATCAATTGTGAAATACTCTTACATTGCATGACTTGCATTGCTTCAGCTTATACCCTTTTTCATCACGGTCACCACTATTACTAATTAAAAGAGCTGTTTTCTTAGTTAATGTACTTTAAAATTGAATTCATTCCTGTGGTTTAGAGCAGATTTTTCTCCAGTGTCACATTAACCTTCAGAAATCTTTTAAATTTGATCAGGAAACTGCTTAAGAAAAATTTCTTATAAACATAATTTTATAATTATTATGAATTATGTTTATAAAAACTGTGATTTAGATATGCTGTTTAAGATGTGTTTATTTTATTCAGTAATAAGGGCACATTAAAAAATTAAGACTGAAAGTAAAACATTTATAATGAAGAAAACAGCAAAATACTGTTATTTTGAACATTCTATTAATCGAAGAATTTTTCTTATTTTTTCCTTCATTTGCTTCTTTTCATTTTTCTTTCTTTCCTTCCTTCCTTCTTTTTTCTTTTACTTTTTCTTTCCCTTTTTCTTTCTCATTTCTTTCTTTCTTTCTTTCTTTCTTTCTTTCTTTCTTTCTATAGGAATGTAGAAATACATCTAACTTATCCAAAGATTCAGAACCAATACTAGTTGATCATAATAGAACAGTAAATTTGCATATTATAAAGATTTCTAAAGTATAATGTGACACTAAAGAATGAAGAAAAAGCGTGTCAGAAAGAAGAAAAAAATATTTTAAACAACAAAAGTTTTTTAACTTATTGATGCTCATTGAAACTTTAAAAAAAATGATGAGTAGTTTATGTCGTTTCATAGGTCTGTCTGCTACCTACAGAATTAATGGGTCACACATTACTGTGTGTATTTTTGTTTATTATATAGAGATATTAAAGTGTCTGCATGTGTTTATTCTTTGCTTAGTGCCAAAGGTGCAGTTTAAACAGGCTGTCGTGACTGCAGAGGAGAGTGAAGGTCACATCACTGTAATGGTGCACCGCAGTGGAGACATTAAACACAAGTCCAGTGTCCGCTGCTACACGCGGCAGGGCTCTGCACAGGTGGTGTCCGACTTTGAGGAGAGACCAAACACTGACGCCTCCATCGTAACTTTCTTGCCTGGTAAATAACCTCTTGTAAGATGGGACATTGAATGGAGGGGAAAATAACTGCATTAGTAAACAAGTGAACAATTGAATGAGCAAATGCTTGAATGAACTGTTAAAAAAAAGTCTGTTTGACTACATTAAAGTAAGGGCTGGGTGTTTCAAAAATATTTCATAAAATTTTTTATTTTACAATTTTTTTTTCAGACTGTTTGATCAATTCACAATTTCGATTGGATTTTTTATTGTTAAAAATGTATAACAAGTATACATATACGAAAGTATAACATGCTAAATTAAATACAATAAAATATTTTGTTTCTAAAATAATAAATAAATAATAATAATATAATCCATATTATAGTAATACAATAAATAGTATTAATATAATAAAAATACAATAAATATAATATAATAAATAATAATAGTAAAATCAAAATAATAATTTAAATATTAGTATAAATGTAAAATACAAAACAGACTCTTAATTAATTTGTATTTATTTGATCTCTTTAAGAGGCGTCAGATATACTTATTAATTTATTAAATAAGTTTTAATAATTAATCATCTTAATATTTATTAATAACCATCTCAATAATTAAGTCATTCCAGTAAAACACTTTAAAATAAAATAAAGGTCTATTGGTTGATGTACTGTACAACTTTAAATCTTAATAATGCATTAGTAAATGTTGAATTATGATGAATAAAATGTGAAAGGTTATGGACCATTTACGGACCATTATACCATTTATTTTACAACAGAAATGTCTATTTGGCATGTATGAAGTAATTGTAAAACAAATGACTTGTTTAATATCTTTGCAGAAAAGAGACATGAAATATGAAGGCAAATGCGTCACAAACTTGCCTTCAGGGTATTCTATATGTCTAGAAATGTTACAAGAATTCTAAACATGTCTCACCTTAAAAGTAGATATTTGGTTTTAGCTGATGTACAAAAATGTTTTGTATAAAAAATAGCTGACCATTCAGCCTGTCATAGTCATGCAAGCAATTTTTCTCATAACCTTGCATTTTTGCCATTCCTCGTTTCATGTTTTTGACACAAAAAAGGTGTTCGGTGTGAATAGTAAAAATGTGCAATATGTTCTACACTGCAGTCCTTGATAGAGCACGTCGCATGTTATTCAGGTGCATCTGCATGCAGTTGGATCATATTTTTCTCCTAACTGTGGTCTAATATTATTCATTCATTCATTTTCCTTCGGCTTAGTCTCTGATTTATCAGAGGTTGCCACAGAATGAACTGCCAGGTCTATTATTAATGTTTGCTAAAAAAATTTCACAATTTCTCAATTTAAAAGCAAATACAATTCTACAAACATTAAATTTGAATAGATCAATAAAATCACCCCTCCCTAATTTAAGTAAAATAATATATAGCATATGGAATGACCAAAACAAATAAACAAATATGTGTGTGAATTAATGCTGAATTAAATGGCTTAAAATCTTACATTTCACCTTTAGTCGCTCATATTACATTAAATGAGTAAAATATCAAAAGTGAAGACCCTTTATTTGAATTGAAATGAAATAGGGGATACAGCTGAATGAATTAATCAACCACTAACAAGTAAACTAACAAATATGCAAGTGAGTTTTACTGTTTCATGTTAATATTCACACTATTCACTTTTGTTTGTCTAAATTTAAGTAAATGATCCAATTTGATTCACTCATTATGTAAGCTAGAATGAGGAACTGGGAAATACTGCAAAAACAAATGAAGGGACTCACAAGCATTAACTAGTAATTGAATTAACTAGTAGTAGTAATAATATATTTTTTATTGTTTTTAATCTTTTTATTTTCCCTAATTCAATATAAACATGCATGTGATGACCCTTAACTTAAATTCACATGTAATGGAGCCATAAAACTGAACATACCACAAAAATGGACGTACAAATCAACAATCAAATTTGTAAATTATTTAAACTTGAATTAAATGGCATGACATTCTTCATTTATTTGGCCAAATTCAAATAGGATATGCAGCGATGGCCCTTAACTTAGGTTCAGATGTAATGAGGCCATAAAACTGAATAAACAAACGAATATACAGTCAGGCCCATAAATATTCGGACATCTGAACAGTTCTAATATTTTTGGCTCTATACACTAGCACACTGGATTTGAAATGAAACTGCAGACTGTCAGCTTTAATTTGAGCTCATTGTCATTAAGATAATGAGGGAATAACACACACCTGGCTATGGAACAGCTGAGAATCCAACTGTCCCATTTCTTTTGGTCCCTTAACAAGTGGGAGGCACATATGCAAACTGTTGTAATTTCTACACCGTTCACTTCATTTTGATGTAAATACTCTGAAATCTATTGTTTTTGTGTAAAAATGAACGAGCAAACAAATCTAAAAATAAAGAAGTGAATGAAGGATCAAACCAGTGAATGATTTAAGCAGGAGAAAATCTCACACTTTACCCTATTACTTAATATCTGACCTCAAGCTTTTCTCATATTTTTCATGGAAATCTAGTGAACAAAAAATGTTGGTGTTTTCTTCATTCAGTCTCTGTTTTGGTGTGCAGGTGAAGTTGATAAACCGTGTGTTTTGAAACTGGTGGATGATTCAATTCATGAGGACGAGGAAGAACTGAGGCTTGTTCTGGGAAACGCAAAGAGTGATTCACCATATGGAGCATCTATTGGAAACCAAAATGAAACACTCATAAAGATCAAGGACAATGCTGACAGTAAGAAACAAAATACAACATATGGTCGCACTGCATTTTAAGGTACAATTCTTGTTTTAATGAACCATTAACTATGATATTTGCCTCAATTAACTCCTAATTTGCTGCTTAATATAGTTATTAAGGTAGTAGTTGGGTTTAGGAATTACTGATGAAGAATTATATGGTATAGAAAATGTGCTTGATAAGAACAAATAAACAGCCCATATATTAATAATAGGCAGGTAATAAGCCGCTAGTTAATAGTGATAATTAGTCATTGAACTAAAGTGTTAACAAACATCACAGCAGATTTAATATGAAATTCACTTTACCCAAAAGAGAAAATTTAGGCCATGTCCACGTACATTTTCATTTAAAAACGCAATTTTTTTTCTCCGTTTTGGCTTTCTGTCCACAAATACTGCGTATTTATGAAATAAAAACATATCTTTTTGAAAATGCTGTCCAAAGTGGACACATTTGAAAACTGCATTTTCGTGTTGCAGTGTGGATTGTGAAAACTGAGGATTTTTCCAATGACGCATTTTAGTCATGTGATCCAGTCATTTGAATAATTCAGCTAACATGGTGGACGACATTGTAAAGCAGATGTTTTGAATGCTGTTCATTTTGACAGCTTTATTAAAGATTAATGTCAGTTTGCAACTCCGTATTGCCTCTCTTCAAAGATCAGCAAATGTTTATTGGGAGCTATTGTTCAGCGGCAGAGGCAGATGACAGTTGTGCCATTTGCAACACAGATTCATTCTGAAAACGTAACCCTATATACGTTTCTGGAGATCCCGAATTATGTAGCCAGAGATACGTATAGCTGCATTTCGTCTTTAAAACGAATGCTACGGGGCGGTATGATGCTGTTCCTTTTCGCGCTTACCAGCTGACAGCTTACCTCCGTATAGACGGTTTTCCCACTGTTACCAGTTTGTCCAGTTAGCTCGCCATGTACGTCAGTGGACTAGAAACGTACACAGCGGCCTCTGGTGGATTCGCAAAAACAAAAACTGCCGTAACTCCTGGGACTTATTTGGCATTCTCCAGAAATATATATAGCGGTACGTTTTCAGAATGAGCCTGGGTTGAACATTTTGCCGCGACATTTCAAAGAGATGTAAAGTAAATAAACAGCAGGCAGATATGACAGGTACATGAACGAAACCATTTTCAGTAGTTTTAGTGTTGAGGACAGAAAGAATTAAAAATGATTGTGTGGGGCACGTTTAGACGCTTTTAATCGCTGTTTCAAATTTATCTGGATTAATGTAGATGGAGCCCTACTTGCCATTTACTCAACTTTGTGTCGTTTCAAACTTTTTTGAGTGTCTATTTTACAAAAGAAAATAATTTGAAGAATGTTGGGAACTGGTAGACATCCATAGTAGAGAAAAAATAACACTATTGAAGTCAATGGCTAGCGTTTTCCAACATTTTCGAAATATCCTATTTGTGTTTAACAGAAAAAAGAAACTTTGAAAGAAATGAGGGTACAGTAAGTTAACGATGACAGAATTAAAATTTGTGGGGTGAACTATCCATTTTACATAAATACCTTGCATTTAGGTTCAGATGTCTGTAGGATTTCTCAGTAGATTCTCTTTTTCATGAACAAAAACTCCTCAAATCTTCTCTTTCAGAGTCCATCATAAAGTTCGCCGAGACGAAGTTCAGTGTTAGCGAACCGAAAGAGTCTGGGCTGGTGACATTAGTAAAGATCCCCATCCGCAGAACGGGAGACACTTCCAAAGTGTCCCTAGTGAGGGTGCACACTAAAGACGGCTCTGCCATATCCGGAGAAGACTATCATCCCATCTCCCTCGGTGAGACTTCTGGAGGCCAGAACGGGTCATTTGCATTTCGAATATGCTGCATCTAATTATCCTTTGTAGATTGGCAGGTGGCTCCAAACAGCTTCCACATTGCATGCATTCCCAACATCAGGTTATATAGAGTTCAGCATGCAAATGATAAATGCAATCAGGTGTGGAAGTGTTTAGGAGAAGAAATACCGGTGTTTATCATCTAATGCAATCAGGTGGTTTTGTTTGTGTCTGTGTGTGTGTGCAGATGTGGAGTTTAAAGCAGATGAGATCGAGCGTGTAGTTGAAGTGGAGGTTTTGTTTGATGGAATAAGAGAGATGAGAGAGGCCTTCACTGTCCATCTGAAACCAGATGAGAACATGGTTGCTGAAATACAGGTGAGGAAGCTACCCCATTTTGTTACCCCAAAAATGAAAGATTTGAATTCATTTACACTCAGACAGTGGTGGATGAAGTACACCAATGCAAATACCCTAAATAAATTTACTCCAATCAAAATATAAAGCACTTTGTTTCAAATTTGCCCTAATCAAAGTACAAACGTATTTTAGTTTTATTTTATTAAAAAAATTTAAACTAAGAAGCATGTACTGATGAATCTTTAATTATTTTTCTAAAAAATAGTTTAATATAGTTTAAAGATCAATCCAAAGATGCAAGGTAAACTAATGCACAAAACTGATAAACTTCCTGATAAACTGGTGCCAATTATCGAAATAAATAAGAATTTCCTGCAGTAGGAACATCCATACAGTCATAACTGGTGTACGAGTACAAGACCACTCTTTGGGTGCAACAATTACCTTCTGGAAGGTACAAACAATGAAGATATGTTTAATACAATCTGGGAGATTTCCTCATTGGAAATGTGTTCACTCAAAACTGTGATGCTTCAAAACTTTCTTAAAGAGATCAAAAGGCAAATCCATTTGAGTCAAGCAGTTTAATCCAAGCCTTATGATGAGACACTTTATACCAGGAACAGATTTAATTCATGACTTTATGCATATAAATGTTAGTCAGCTAACATTAAAGCTCAATCATATAAACTGCTTTCTTGCAGAAGCTTAAATGTACCATGTGACATGCATAAAAGAACCTGAATGGTTAAATATGAATTCTGTAAATACGATTGCTGGTCAATGTTTATCTGTAGAAAAAAAGCCTAAATTAAATCTGTTAATCATATAAAACAGTCTTCAGAAACCTTGGATTAAAACTCTTAATTAATTTGGATTTATTTGATCTCTTTAAGAGGCGTCAGAGTTTTTGTAAACAATGGAGGAACAGAAATCTCTCCGATTTGATTGAAAATCTTTTCATTTGTGTTCGGAGGATGAGTGAAAGTCTTATGTTGGAACAACTTGAGGGTGAGCAAATAATGACAGAATTTTAAATGAATTACATAGTTTAAATTAAAAATCTGTGATTGTTGTATTTGCAGATGACAAAAGCAATAGTGTACATCGAGGAGACCAACAGCATGGCTGATGTCACGTTCCCTTCATTGCCTCATATTGTGTCACTGCTGCACTATGACAATGTCAGAACAAGCAAACAAAATGCTCATCCACCCGCTGGATATCCTGTCGTCTGTGTTACGGTAGGTTTGTCAGGAGAAAAAGTCAGTCAGACAAGTTTTCCCACTCATTTGTGACTAACATCATTTATATATTACGTTTCAGTGCATTTCCGATGCCGTTTATGGAGTCTTTTTTCATCAAGCTTTTAATAGGTCCTTGAACTACAAGTGAATAAAAAAGATTTTAAGATTATAAAGATTTTTCAAATCTTAAGCCATAAAAAGTGTGGTAATGCCTCACAGTGCTTGTGCTTTCTTAAATCATAAGGACTTTATGAGCACAAGAAACAAACAGTGTTTAATCTTCTGAAAGCTCCACGTTGTTCCTTGTGATAAATTATTTAACAGAAGTCCGTTGTATCCAGAACTTTCTTTTAAGTATTGTGGTACTAGAGTGATGTGTGTACCATGGTATTCAATGATTAGTAGATTTATGTAGTGTTTATTATATGTGACCATTAAGCACAAGATGTTGCACAGGTATATTTTGGCAATATCCAAAAAAATGTATAGTACATTGTACAGGCATACAATAATACATCCATTGTATGGGTCAAAATGATCAGTGGGCTATATGCACAGCTAGTGTTTTTCAGCCAATGATGATAGTGCAGAAATTCATTTCCATATTTCAAAGACATGGTGCGGAAAAATATAATGTAATGCAGAGCTTCTTGTTTGGTCTGAAATCCACTTTATATTGTATTTCATCCAGGCAGTAAAGATCACTGTTTTTTAAAGAAATCAGATCTTAAAAGCAGCGATTTTGTATGGGATGACAATTAAACAGAACCCAGGACTGGCAGACTGAAATTAAAAGTCTGTGTGCATAAACCCATTTGGACACTATTTAGATTTTTTCAGTATTGAAATTGTTTTAAACCCCAGATTACAGATTTCAAATTATTTATTTATTAATCCTGGGTTGCCACAGCTTTTTTTGCTGTGATGTTTCAAAGAGATGTAAAGTAAATAAAAGGCAGATGGATATAACACCTAGTTAAGTAAAAGTATACAATATATACAAATACCTGTGTTTATTATATTATATTATATTATATTATATTATATTATATTATATTATATTATATTATATTATATTATATTATATTATATTATATTAT
The DNA here is from genome assembly GCF_903798145.1 of Danio aesculapii. Classification (NCBI taxonomy): domain Eukaryota; kingdom Metazoa; phylum Chordata; class Actinopteri; order Cypriniformes; family Danionidae; genus Danio; species Danio aesculapii. The sequence continues at coordinate 26,045,619 of NC_079444.1, forward strand.
TATTCTTTGAGTTTTAAAAATGTTTAGAAGAAGCTTTTTGGATTTATTTGATAAGAATGCTGTAAAAACAGTGATACTGTGAAATATTATTATACTAATGAATTGAAAATTATTACTTATTTTTGTGAGTTAAAGTTCAAATGCCAACTTCATTCATTCATTTTCTGCCGCTTTTCCGGGGCCGGGTCGCGGGGGCAGCAGTCTTAGGAGAGAACCCCAGACTTCCCTCTCCCCAGACACTTCCTCCAGCTCCTCCGCGGGGATCCCGAGGCATTCCCAGGCCAGCCGAGAGACATAGTCCCTCCAGCGTGTGCAAATGTCAACTTTATTATTGTTAATATTAAAGTCATGATCATTTTTGATAATTGATATAAAACCACAATACATTTTCACAGTATTATTTGGGGGATCATTCCACTGTGGTGACCCCTGAAAATATTAGGGATCAAGCCGAAGGATACTGAGCGATTTAGTGTTTTTTATATAGAAAATTCACCTATTTGAAATCTATCTAATTTGATCTATATAATCTCTATATACAGATCTATATAATCCATTTTTATTGAATCAAAGTAAATATTCCTTCAAAAAAAACAACAACTCCTTATCCCTGTTTATTTCTTCAACTTATCCAGGCCTGCAACCCCAAATATCCAGACTACGACAAAACAGGCTCTATATGCATTAGCGAACGCATCAACGACACGCTGACTCGTTACCGATGGCTCATTAGCGCCCCCAGCGGTCCGGATGGCGTCACCAGCCCAATGAGGGAGGCAGACTTCGACACCTTCTTCACATCCTCCAAAATGATCACCCTAGACTCCATTTACTTCCAAGCGGGCTCCAGAGTGCAGTGTGCAGCCCGTGCCGTGAATTCAAATGGAGATGAGGGTTTGGAACTGAGCAGCCCAATAGTGTCTATTAGCATGGATGAAGGTGAGCCTGAAAGCATCCCATTAAGTGAGATCATGTAAAAATGCTTTGCTTTTGTACAGCAGCACCGAAGAACATTATATGCTTCTTCTGAGCTGCTGGTTATAATACACCATTTGCAAATGTGGAATTAGACTGTCAGCAGGTGGTAATAAGTCATGTTCCGTGTCTTTGATGTTCCTGGGCAGGGATGTGCCAACCACGAAAATTGGGCACAGTGGGTGCTGAGCCCTTTTCTGCCAAACTACGTTATACGGGCGCTGAAGACCCTGAATATGCCAATCTCATCAAGCTTACTGTCACCATGCCCCACATAGACGGTGAGAGAATTATTTCCCCTTTTTGGCTGCCAGGTTGTTTGTTTGGTTCAGACCCTCTGAGAGAAAACCTTCTCACATTTACCCTTGGGGAAAAAACAGCTATTCTTTTGTGGATTTGCGCGTTATTTGCTGTCAAAACTAAATATTACAGCTCTCTTCAAAAGCCTAAATCAAAGTCGGAAGGATGCATAAACATGAAGTGTCATGCTGCAAATTTGCCAGCTGCGTTTTCCATCAAAATCATGTTTGTTTTCCATCAGAGCCATGAAAATAATAAAAGTATTTTGGGATATAATTGTCAAGTTATATTTCACGTCAGATATCTAGGCCAAGCCTTTGACCAAATACGGGTGTGTTAATATTACCTTCCTAACTCATCAAAAGCTGCCTTTTACGTTTGATCAGAGAGTTTTCTGGGATGAAAATTATGAAGTATTTTGGGAAGTAATTGTCAAGTTGTATTTACGTCAAAAATCTAGGCCAAGATTTTGACCAAATATGGTTGCGTTAATATTACTTTCCTAACTCATCAAAAGCTGCTTTAAAGAGTAATTTTTCAGAGCTGTGTGCTACAGTAGAATGACACCCAGAGATAGCTTGCTTTATTGCATCTAAAATGTGCAATTTAATGGTTATTTAATGCAAAAAGAATTATTTTCAATCATCATTTACTCACTCTATTGTTGTTTTAAGTCTGTTTTACTGCTTTTTCCATGTGGAACAAGCATATATTATTTCAGATTAATCAATATAGTGTTGTTTCTTAGATTGTCACAATATAGTCAGTTTGTCTCATAGCATACAGTATTTCTAGTCTTCTGATATCAGGTTATATGTTTGTGCACATTCAACAAAAATAGCAACCATAGTTATCTAAAGGTGATCGGGAAGCTCAGATGATGATTTTGTCAGAGCGAATCTACAATTAATGACTCTCTGATCCAAATGATTCAGTCTGACTGAGTCTCCAGTTAACAGCTCATTGATTCAAATGATCTGTTCAGAGCTAGTCTCCAGTTAACAACGCACTGATCAAATAATTCAATCAGAACGAGTTTCCAATTAACAACCCATTGATTCAAATGATCTGGTCAGAGTGAGTCTTCAATTAACAACACATTGATTCAAATGATCTGGTCAGGGTGAGTCTCCAATAACAACTCACTGATGCAAACGATTCAGTCAGAGTGAGTCACCAGTTAACAAATTACTGATCCAAATGATTCAATCAGAGTGAGTCTATAGTTAACAACTCACTGATCCAAATGATTCAGTCAGGATGAGTCTCAAGTTAACAACTCACTGAACCAAATGATTCAATCAGATTGAGTCTCCAAATAAATAATTGATTTAAATAATTCAGTCAGAGTGAGTCTCCAATTACTCACTCTAATGTTGTTCTAAGTCTGTTTTACTGCTTTTTTCCCTGTGGAACAAAAAAGATATTATTTCAGATTAATTAATATAGTGTTGTTTCTTAGATCACAATATAGTCAGTTTTTCTCATAGCATAGAGTATTTCTAGTCCTCTGATATCATGTGATATGTTTGTGTGAATTCAACAAAACTAGTAACCATAGTTATCTAAAGGTGATCAGGAAGTTCAGCTCATACTCCATTTAACAACTCAGTGTTTTTTCATGTGATCTGGTCAGAGCAGTTCTACAGTTAATGACTCACTGATTCAAATGATCCACTCAGATCAAGGGTAGGCCTGTCACAATGTCTGTGTTTTGTTGTATGATATATTGCACCAAAATATATTGCGATAAACAATATTATTGTCATTTTAAGACCGGTTTATGCCACTTGTTATGTAATGCCAGCATCATAATGTTAAATCATTACAGTGCAAGTACACTCTTCCAAAAAACACGTATTATGTTTTATTCTTAAGAACATTTCATTTAATTATAGTCATTTTAACTATTTAATAACTAGGCATTAAAATCAGAATGTGAAATGTGAACCTAAATAAATATTAATAATAAATGTTAACAAAAAAAGTGTTAAAGGTAAAAAGTAACAGAGGCTGCCATATCTGCTACCAGATCTTTGGCAGTTGTTAGACTCCCACATGAAAATATACTATAGTAATTTATAGTAAATACTACAGTGTTTTTTTAACCATACTGACACTGACACCTTCAATAGAGATAGAGATAGCAAATGTTTCACAGTATGCTAAAATGTGGTTGCAATTTGTTTTTATGTATTGGCGATATACACTCACCGCCTTAATCCTTTGTGGCATAGATACATAGGTACTGGAAATATTGTTCAGAGATTTTGGTCCATATTGACATGATAGCATCACGCAGTTCCCTAATCAAGTCTTCAGTTATTGACACACTGACACAAATGATCCAGTAGGAACAAATTACTGATGTAAATCATTCAGTCAGAGTGAGTCTCCAGTTAACAACCCATTGATTCAAATCATTCTGTCAGAGTGAGTCACCAATTAACAAATAACTGATTCAAATGATTCAGTCAGAGTGAGTCTCCAGTTAACAACCAATTGATTCAAATGATTCAGTAAGAGTGAGTCACCAATTAACAAATTACTGATCCAAATGATTCAATCAGAGTGAGTCTCCAGTTAACAACGCACTGATCCAAATGATCCAATCAGAACAAGTCTCCAGTTAACTAGTTCAAGTTAATAATTTACGAAAAAACATTATTCAACGTATCTCTTTTTTTTATGAATGGATAACATGCGTACCTGTTAGTGAGCACACAATGAGAAGTTGTCAGTTTGGGTGTACTGTAACTTTTAATATTTCTATGCATGCTTTTAAACATTATAAGATTCAAAGTGTCCTGAATCATATTTCACTCCTTGTTTATAGTTTACATGCCAAATTCTACATCAGCAAATGTATCCTAAAATGTTGTTTGTAAATTGTGGTGTATTTTCTCCAGGCATGCTCCCCGTAGTCTCCACTCGCGCTCTGTCCAATTTTGATCTGACTCTAAGCCCCGATGGCACTCGCGTGGGAAACCACAGGTGCTCCAATCTGCTGGACTTTAATGAGGTGTCCACACGGCACGGCTTCCTGACCAAAGCCACCCGCAATATCCAGAGCATTGGAGAGACCCTGCCTTATCAGTACAGCCCTGTCCTCCGAGGCCAGGGCACTTTACGCTTCTACAGGAACCTGAACCTGGAGGCCTGTCTGTGGGAGTTTGTGAGTTATTATGACATGTCGGAGCTGCTCACAGACTGCGGGGGAACCATCGGGACAGATGGCCAGGTGAGACGGCTGAATTATAATGATCAGTGCCTCAGAAATTGAAGCCGTTCTTGGCCTAGAGCGAAAAAGATCATATATAAAAGAATACTGAGGTTTGAGACCATCATTATCTGTCTCTTGTTTCATTCTAGCTTTGGAAAGAGATTTAGCAGATCTATAGCCCATAGCAAAATGATAATCATAATGGTCATACTTTACAATCAGGTTTCATTAGTTAATGTTGGTTAATGTATATACCAACATGAACTAATTATGAGCAATACTAGTACAGCATTAATTAATCATAGTTCAGTGTTTACCAATGCATTATTAACATCCAAATTCATGCGTGTTAACATTAGTTAATGCACCATGAGTTAACATATACTAATAATGAATGACTATTTTCATTACTATCATAAACAAATACCGTAATAAATGTATTGTTGATTGTTTGTTCATGTTAGTAAATGCATTAACTATCATTAGCTAATGGGCTCTATGCACATCTAGAGTTTTAAAGCCAATGATAAACTTCCGGTGAAAGCTTAATGTGACTATTTTACAGCATCAACGTTGTAATGTAATTACTGTACAATACATTCAGTTAAATAGACTTAAGCATTCATTTAGATGTTCAAGCGTAAAACTAAATGAAAGACCGTTGTAATCACTAGCGGCGTCAGTAGCAATAGGCTACCGCAGAAATTCCATTGAATTTTTTAATATTCATGTCACATTTTAAAGACATGACGGGGGAAATGGAATTTAATGCTTCTTGTCCGATCTGAGACCCACTCCATATTGTATGTCTAACAGGCAGTGAAGATCGCTGATTTTTAAAGAAATCAGAACTTAAACATGACAATTTTGTAATGGAAAGACAGTTCACTGGAAGCCATTGGGCTGTCTGGCTGAAAATTAAAAGTCCCTTTGCATATAACCCATACAGATTTATTGTAAAGTGTTACCATAAAAAAAAAATATATATATATATATATATATATAAATAATAATAACAATAATATTAATAAAATGAATTAATTACATCAAGCATCCGTGCCTGGAAACGTAACTGATACGATCGGTTCTCTATTAAATAGACTGGACAGAAAGCACCGCTCGTGCACCCACAGTCCTGTTGTATTCAAGACCTCTAGATTTTTTTAAAGGTCTTTTTGTATGCAGAAGGTTGCTTTAGCTTTAACCTTTCACGTGATCATCCTTTCATTATCGCACAAGGTATGTTTAAAATTAATGTTGAGCCCTGTAAAATCATGTAAAGTAAAAACTAATTGCAATGTGACTCTATGAAAGCACAACCCATTTGCTCATGCTCTTTACACAAGCGCATACACAACACACAAAAAGTGAAATAAATCAGGAGGTGTGTGGAAAAAACACTAAATCTAGATCAAGTGATTTTAGCATGCCAAAGTCCAATTTTATGCATATAAAATATATTTTCTCAACAACAAAAGTGTGGCTAGTGAAAATGGCGAGTGGCTAGTAATGTTGGAAAACTACTAGCCACAGTCGCAAGTGAAAAAAAGTTAATGTCAAGCCCTGGTAGTAATATATTTAATAGTCTAATATTTAATAATAGTTATAAATAAAAATAATAGTAGCACATTAAATAGTAATTACGAAATATATTTATTCAGCATTGTGACATTAAACAGAGCCTTTGTTTAAAAAACATTGTGAACTATTTAAAAATCTAAAAATTTAGAGCATTAATGTATGCAGTAATAAACCTGATGAATAAATACAGAATAATTGTGATTTTTACGTCAGTTCTCATCTGAATAAAAGTGCAGTTTGCCAATCAAAACGCCACATTTCACAACATAAAAAAAGTTATTTGATAAAAAGTATTGCACAGAATGGTGCAAAAAGATATAGTTTTGTACAATCAAAAAGATTTGTGTGATACATTAGATCTCAATTTTAAGTAATGCTGCAAGTTATAAAATATAATTAACACTTTTAAATATAATTATTCCTTATATTTTTATATTTATTAATATTTAAATAATTTATATTTCATATTTAAATAGGATTATTATAATATTTATATTATAATATTATAAAATGTTCAAATATATAAATATAAAGGATACAATTAAGACTGGAAATCCAAATTTTTAGCAGCACTGTCGCCTCACAGCAAGAAGGTCGCTGGTTCAAGCCTCAGCTGGGTCAGTTGGTGTTTCTGTGTGGAGTTTGCATGTTCTCCCCATGTTGACGTGGGTTTCCTCTGGGTGCTCTGGTTTCCCCCACAGTCTAAAGACATGCAGTATAGATGAACTGAATAAGCTAGTGAATGTGTATGAATGTTTCCCAGTGTTGGGTTGCGACTGGAAGGGCACCGCTGCATAAAACATATGCTAGAATAGTTGGCGGTTCATTCCGCTGAGGCGACCCCTGATAAAGACACTAAGCTGAATAAAAATAAATGATTGAATCCAAAGTTTTATCTTAATTTCATATATTAACAAAATATGGTATATAAATAGCATTAAGAATTTAAAGTTTAGGAGCAAAATATGCCACACATAAAAGACATCTTACTGGGTTAATTGTGTGTAGATAATTATGATAATAACTATGCCGGATTACCATGTTTAAACAAAACATTCAAGTTTCATCAAACTCGATGAACATCTCTCCACAAATGAACATCTCCATACAGTTTCCTTTTTTGTTTTCATCTATTATTATGCACAGCCGTAGCTCTCCGCAGGTTTTATTTCTGCCACACTCTTCATTGTTCTCAACACAAGAGATTGACTTCACCGTAACCCGCTGAGCTTTTGTATTTATTCATTTCATTTCAGAATCGGAGGTCTTGCTTAAATGGCTCCCCTTTTCTAATCTCGCATCTAAATGTCTGAATGATCTGTGGCGTTATAAAAAACAAGCCTTCAAATCTGCAATAACTCCATAAAACGAGACGTGAATTCAAACGGATTCCTCTAAAGGACACAGTCAGATCACGCTAAGGATGCTGAATATGAAATGCGGGGTTCTTCTGTCCCTCAGGATGGGAATTTGATAATGTTTCTTGGGGATTTTTTTGTCTTGATTAAACCCAGTCCAGCTGGTGTTCAGACCGGCCTCATTACTGATGAGCACATTTTTGTGGCCTGTTTTTTTTTTTTTTTGTTATAATTGACTATGTAAATTTGCAAATGTTTCAATTCAATGCTTCGCGACAGCTAATCTTCTTCTCTGACAAAATGCATCCTTGCTTATCGATGGTTAACTTTTAGTTTTATTTTAGTTTTAATTTTTGTTTAGTATTAGGTTTAATTCAGAACATTACTAGATCTGCAGGCCATGAAAACCATAAATAATAAAAAACAAATAAATAAAATAATCACAAATGTGAAATTCAGCTAATTATTTTTTTAAGTATATATATATATATATATATATATATATATATATATATATATATATATATATATATATATATATTAGGGGTGGAACAAAATATCGATATGCCGATATATTGCGATATTTCCGGCCACAATACATTATCGATACTCTGGCGCCAAGTATCGATATTTATCTAAGGCTGCATTTACACTGCAGACCTTGATGGTCAATTCCGATTTTGTAGCTATATCAGATTTTTTTTTTGATGACCCACTTACATCATCTTTTAAAAGTGACTCGTGTCCGATTGTCTGTATTTACACGGTACATGGCATAAGGTACAATGAGCAAGAAAAAAAGAGCAGACGCTGACTGACAGCTGATAATAAAAGAGCGCTCTTTTCTCCATTCCTGTGTTTAATCTGTTCCCAGGGTTTGCAAATTCTTTTTGACTAGCTGTTTTTTATAGTTATGACAGAAAAGTTCTGATTTGTCCATCTTCTTTTAATCTAGGCATTTTTAAACCAGTAGGCATCTTAACGTCATTTCCATGGCGTCATTTCCATGATTTATGCTCGTGATGTATGCAACAGTTTTAGTCTAGCCTATATTGTTCACATGGCGGATGTTGCAGCAGTTTAACGCTTTAGCTGCAGTAAACCCAGTCGCCACCCAATGCATCCTGTAAGGCGGATCAACAATACATCAGAAACACACCGGCGTCAAAAACAATGACACATGAGCCATTGCAATAGTGAAAATCTCAGGCAAATGGATACTTTCTTATGTCCAAGCTGGACCAAGGTCATTTTTGTGTTTCAGACATCCTACCTCTCCCAAATTCTTTGTTAGTTTCTCCCTCACAGACCCGATTTCAGTTCGATAGATCGCTCGCACATACAAGAACATGTGCTCAAACTATTTCCTTTTGCCTCCAAAATACATGAACATACCATTTGAAGGGCCTTTTGTTTAACCATTGCAGACCTTGGGAAAGTCTTGTTGAACTATTTTGGCTAAAAATATTTGGGAAATAAAAAAACTGTTAAAAATTACTTTTTATTTTGATGGCTAAATAACTAATGTTCTCCACTGCTGGAAACATTATAAGTGCTCAGAGGAGTATGTGCTCACCTCTATGAGCATTCTGATCAGTTACTGTTCTTGAAGAAAAAATATTCATCTTTCACATATATTGAGTATTGATTGTCTTATATTAAATAATAATTATTATTAAATAAAGTGATGTGGTGGCGCAGTGGGTAGCAAGTTCGCCTCACAGCAAGAAGATTGCTGGTTCGAGCCTCGGCTGGGTCAGTTGGCATTTCCGTGTGGAGTTTGCATGTTCTCCCTATGTTCGTGTGAGTTTCTTCAGGGTGCTCAGAAGTCCATAGACATGCAGTACAGGTGAATTGGGTAGGCTAAATTGTCCGTAGTGTGTGAATAAGTGTGTATGGATGTTTCCCAGTGATGGGTTGCGGCTGGAAGGGCATCCGTTGTGTAAAACAGGTGCTGGATAAGTGGGCGGTTCATTCTGCTGTGGCGACTCCAGATTAATAAAGGGACTAAGCCGAAAAGAAAATGAATTAATGATTATTAAATACAATTATCCAGCATGGATGGATTTAAAGTGACATTAAAGACATTTATTATTAAAAAGAGCAACATTTCCTAGATTATTTCATTTGACTATTATCAGTTTGAAATAAACGCAAAACATATTATTCCACACAATGATGAATTGATGATAATAAAGTGATAATCATGCTGATAATAATAATTCAATTCATCTTTATTTCAATAGTGCTTTTACAATGTAGATTTTGTCAAAGCAGCTAAATAATTAAAATATTAAAAATAATAAAAGTTTGATGAGTAGAAAATCATATTAGCATGGATTCTGAAGGATGATGCTAAACTGAAAACATTAATCACAGTGATAAACGTAAACACATTGAAATAGGAAATGATTCGATTGCAATCTCAGTTTGCATCATAAAGGCAGCATCCATACTATTGAATGATTCTTTTAGATTGTGATCATACTTGACAATATGACTGATAGCAGCCTCTAGTCGAGAAGTGGGCTCGTTAAAAGTATGTTTCCTCAGCCTGTGTTTTGTGAATGTGTTGTGGCAGGTGCTGAACCTAGTGCAGTCCTACGTGACCCTGCGAGTTCCTCTTCACGTCTCATACGTGTTTCATTCCCCCGTGGGAGCTGGAGGCTGGCAGCATTTCGATCTGCACTCTGAGCTCCGGCTCACCTTCGTTTATGACACTGCCATCTTGTGGAAAGACGGAGTCGGCAGCCAAACACAGGCGGATCTACAAGGCAAGTCATGAGTTTCAGACACAAGTTTAGTTAGCATTCCCTCAAGTCTTAGCATTTAGATTCTGAACATTAATATGCACTGTTATTCAAATGTTTTGCAGCCAGTAATTGTTTTTTAGTTTTTAATTAAGTAGTTTGTGAACAATAACGTATTAAAGCAGGGGTGTCAAACTCAGTTTCTGGAGGCCACAGCTCTGAGTTCCAACCCTTCTTCAACACACTTACCTGGAGGTTTAAAACCAGCCTGAGTGACTCAGTTAGTTTATTCAGGTGTGTTAATTTAGGCTTAAAGCTAAACTGTGCAGAGCAGTGGCCCTCCAGGATTTGACGCCTGTTTATTAAAGGGACAGATAAGACCTTTAAAGTGTCATAAAAGATTTCAGTTTTATATACGTGATGTTATTTTGAACTTGATAGTAATTTTAAAAGTCCTAAAACTTGTGTTGCTGTTAAGAATAAAATATTAGACAGCACAGCTGTTTCTCAAGGATCATGTGATGCACTGATGACTGACGTAATGATAATGCAAAACAAAAATACATGCATTAAAAATGTGAACTTTTTATTTTAAATTCCAATGAAATTTTACAATATTATTGTTTTTATTGTATTTTGAACATACAGATGTAGCCTTGGTGAGCAAAAGTAGTGTAAACTGTAGTGTTCATATAATATAATATAATATAATATAATATAATATAATATAATATAATATAATATAATATAATATAATATAATATAATATAATATAATATAATATAATACATAGTTATTTGTATATGTAGTTATTTGTACTGTTTTTTAATATAATAATATATTAATATAATTATATTTTAGATCAAATATATGTAGCCTGGGCAACCAAAAAGGTTACACTTTATTTTGATGGTCCGTTTGTTGAATTTAAATTACATTGCATCTAGATGCCAACTAATTCTCATTGGATTCTAAGTAGACTGTTTGGTTGGGGTTAGTGTTGGGGTTAGGATTAGTGTAAGTTGACAAGCACTTGCAAATTTTCTTGTAGTCAGTTAAATGTCTGTTTAGCAGCAGTATCAACAGATATTAAACAGACATCTTAAACAGACTACTAATACTCAAATGGATCATCAAAATAAAGTGTTTCCACAAAAAATAATAAAAATTAATAACAGTAATAATAATAATAATAATAATAACAACAATAATAATAATAATAATAATAATGCAAAAATATTTTTTTAATTAAAACTTAAAATACAGAGTTGTATTTTATTAATATTAATGCGCTGTGAACAAGCATGACCAATTATGTAATTTGCTGACATTAACAAACTTAAAAAATAATTTCCTTCTTAATTCATGTTAGGTAATGCATTCCTATAATGAATAAACTAATAACACTTTTCCAGACACTCAAAGTCATACTTTCTATAAATAAATAAATAAATAAATAAATAAAAGTGGTCATTTGAGTACCATGTCATTTAATTTTTTTTTTATATTTATTTATTTATTTATTGGCTGTCATGAGATCTATATATGAAATCAGTATTGTGTTCTGGCAACAGAAAGCTTAAGACCCTTTTTTGAACTTATGTATTATTATTATTATTATTATTATTATTATTATTATTTTCATTATAATACAGTGAGGGAGGCTTAGCTCTTGATTATCTGGTATTATTGGTCCATCATGAAAATGGGTAGTAATGGGAAGCACATCTCTAACTAAAGTCTCATCATTATTCTACAGATGTCACATGTGGGGTAATAAAGAAATAGTACAGGGTGTACTAGCCAGTTGCAGAATCAAGTAGCAAGTCGTACCATATTTCTAATTAAGAGATAATAATATTGGCCCATGTTTTCTCTGCAGGAGCTTTATATCCCACCAGCATGAGGATTAATGAGCAGGGGAGACTCGTGGTCAACTTCCGCACAGAGGCTCGCTTCAGGGGCCTATTTGTAGCGGGACATCCTGGTAAGTTCTGGCATTTCCCTCTTAAAAAATGTCTCCCAGAAAGGACATATTATTAATTTTGTGGACTGTCATTTTATATATTATGTCATGAGAACCCCAAAATGAAACTTTGCTGTTAATTTACTCAGGCCATTGAAGATGTAGGTGACTCGGTTGAACAATAAAGATTTTTAGCTGAAAACATGATCCTTGGCGATTCATAAAATGTTGGTCATTGGCTACTGCACTTTAAGAGAAAAAAGGCTAAACTAAATTAATACCTGTGGTTCCTGTTGATACATTGAGGACTCATGAAGGGAAACAATTGGTTTGCCCAGGAAGCTGAACTTTATTTACAATATTATTGCCTTTATATTATTATGTTTTGCTTTGGCTGTATATGGTTTAATCAAAGCACCAGTGGCCATATACTTGCATTTTATAAATCACCAAGGACGACTTCTTTAATGTTCTGCTAAAGAAAAAAAAAAGGCTGAAAAAGAAAAAGGCAGATTAAATTAACAGGAGATTTTAATATTTGGGTGAACTGCCTCTTTAATTATAGTCCATTACTAAAGTATTATTATTATTTTCTAAAAGCATACTGTCTTGTATCCAACAGCAAATTTCAGGGGTCTGAAAACTACAGGTAAAAATTTATAGATCATGTCTCTCTTTAATAGAATATGTAAAATACAAATAAAAAGCCCTCCCGTGAAATGCAATGTTTTTAAAACAAAGATATTTTCAGCAGTATTTCCTAATATATATTTATTCTGGAGAAAGTGTTATTTCTTAAACTTTGGCTAGAATAAAAAGGCAAAGACATAAAAATTTGCTATTTAAAATTAGTTATAAAAAGTGTCATGTGGTGAAAATAATATTATTTCCATTAAAGGTGCCCTTTTATTAAAATCTGGGTATACCAAGGTATAGTAGAATAATAAAAGATCAGTATATGGAAATAGGCATACTGTGAGCCTCAGAGACCACTGTTTTCTCGTTTTCATGTAAATTCCATGCGTGTAGGACAATGGGCCAATCAGAAGACAAAACAAACTGTGAGAAAACTCACGGGCTATGCCCTCCACATTTGCATGTATGCCTAATTTGGGTCGTTTATCCAGACCTGACGAGCAGCCATGTCACTCAGCTCTGAGATCATAAAAAAAGCTCTGAGATCATTGGTATGCACACATCATGCTGCGTTTCATAAGCAACAACATTTTCTAGTGAGACAACAATGATAATTTTCCTCCCTTAGTTATTTTAAGTGCACATTTCACTTACCTTGTATTTGGGACTTTTATTTTGAAAACGTGAGCGCCAATTTGTTTACTGTGCATTACTGGGTAATGACAGCACAAAGCATGTTCTAGTCTTCAGGACGCTAAATTTACAGATTATACATTTATTCATCTCTACTCAGAAGAGGCATACGGTATGTTTAGTTACATCTTTTGTTAATTTATCGTCTTTATTGTGAAATTTGATGCGTATATTTTAACACTGCTCAAATGTCATTTGTTCATGCAGAGGTGGATATTAATTCCTGGCTGTGTTTTCTTTGACTATAGCTTCAAAATACAACGCCATACATCTTTATCACTCTCTTTTGTCTAAGTTTAATTATAATTTAGCCTTTATCCACAACAGATCTGGACTCTAATTGGGTTTATATTTATCCGTGTTCAGTATACATAATGCTGTGTGTGTAAAAGGGGCACATCAAAGCGGAGCTCATTAATATTCAAGACACAAACCCTATATGGTCAATCATGGACCTTCTGATTCTATGGGTATTTTATTGATTAAAAAATTTGCTTATAAAACCGTTTCTGGAGATTTTTTTAACTTACTGAAGCCATACACCTACTATGTAGATATCAGAGAATAATTTAACTACCAATGCAGTATATGGCACCTTTAAACATAGCACTTTGATATATATTTAAAAAAATTTGAAAAAGAGTTACAATTTCACGGGAGGCCTAATAATTCTCTCTTTAACTCTAATTGTGTCTTTTATTTGCTTAACTTTCGGTTGCTTACCTGTTTACCCAGCGTCCACAGTGAAGTCCATAGTGATGAGTGCAGATCACCCAGGCTTGACCTTCAACCTCACTCTGGTCAGGACGGAGCCGACCTACAGCCAACCTGTCCAGCAGTGGATGTTCATATCAGACTTCGCTGTCAGTTGACTTTTTTCCCCCAATTTTTTATTTCAAGTACATTAATTTTGCTTTTGTTTTGATCATCAAATTTGACTGTGCTGTTGTCGGTAAATCTTAAGCTATGAAGTGGAAAAGTAATGTTAAACTTGTGTGTGTTATGTGTGTGTATGTGTCCTGCAGGTTCGTGATTATTCTGGCACGTACACAGTGAATTTGATCCCCTGTACAGCAGCTCTGAATGTGGAGTTCACAGTTCCTCCAGTCTGCAACCCTAGAGAAGCCATCACGTTTGATCTCGATATCCGCTTCCAGCAGGTAAACTGATGAATTATTCTCTCACTGAAGCAGAAGTTAAATAAATCCTCAAATCAATGTTAACTTCATCCTCATAATGCATTCAAAAGCTGTGTAGTAGTTTCATGTTCTCGATTGGTTAGACACTGGGGCTTTAGTTTAGTTTAGTTTAGTTTAGTTTAGTTTAGTTTAGTTTAGTTTAGTTTAGTTTAGTTTAGTTTAGTTTATTTGTTTACAGGGTCAATGCATATTATTAACATTACTGTAAAATGTGCCAGAATTAGCCAAGAATGGCTATTTTTCATCTGTAGTCGCTAGACTCAATTTACTGGGGCACGTGCCCCAGTAAAAATCGCCAGTGCCCCAGTAAATGCTTTGAGATATGATTTACTTCATATGCAAGTACATTTATTAAGAGTGGTAATCCCGGAATAAAGAGGTCATTCTCTAAGTGCAACCGAACCAATGCTGGTGAAAGCAATGTAGTTTATCAAAACACAAACTGACGCATCTATGTGCGCAGAAAACCATACCCGCGCGCCTCATGCACTGCTCCTGCAGGACCCTGATGCCCTGTTCTTCTCCCGGTGCGAGTCCCGGTTCTGAACATGCACACCAAAAAAAGTATTTGCTGCTCACGCGCCGCTCATGCTTTGTGAAACTAATGCAACAGCCTTCTATGTGGAGGAGGCGGCACGTAGTGAGTTTTGCAAGTAGACAAAACTAAAGTTTAAATAATCTATCAGCCTCCTGATAGATTTTTTTTTGTATAAAGTTAAAAGGAGGGATGACAAGTCAGAGAGGTAAGACTTAAACCTAATTCTCTACCATGTGTCAAGTCTAAGACAACAAATAATTCTATTAAACATCTTTTTTTGTATTATATAGAATTGTCTATAGAGTTTCATTAAAATTAAATTATTATTCATGCAAAAGATTTCTTTAATGATCTTAGCATCACTCCAGTTTTGTCTTTACGTTATTTTTCCAGTTACATTTTTTATTAATTTCTGTTATTTATATTCTGTTATTATTTTGTTGAATAATAATTGAACAATAACAATAATACTTAAATTTATTTATAATAAAAAAAAACATAAATATATATATAAATATATATTCAATATATATATATATTCTATATTATTATAGTTTTTTTTAGGGGGGGGCCGTGCCCCAGTAGAGCTTTATGTCTAGCAACGCCCCTGGTTAGACACGATAGTTAAAACTTAATATTGTTACAAACTGCATAGCTATGGTGGCTGAAAGAGCTCAAACATGCTGCAAGTTAAGATAACACATGCAAAGAGAAAAACACTAAGAAACTGAGAAAACATCTTCATCAATTTGAAAACACATGCAAATTCTCACAACACGTGCAAATACAGAAACACACTCTAAATAGCACCGACAACAACTGAAATGTGTTAGGGCAGGGGTGTCAAACTCAGTTCCTGGTAGTTTCGATGCAGTGTCGAGATCCCGAAGCACAAGTGTTTCGAAACACTGCACCGAAGCATGATCCAAAACACCCTGGTCACATGACTAAGTTCATTCAAAACACTCAGGTTACGTGACTAAAGTGTTTCAAAACACAAGGTCACATGACTACAGCAATTTAAAACATCTGTCATTTCAGAAGCATTTCGAGACCTGGCGAATCTGTGTTTGACTGACAGGGTCAGGAAAATAAAACCTCTATCTCATGTAGCCTAGTGGACTGTGCTGTATTGCTGTATTGAGATTGAATCCCGACTTGTACAAATACTCCTAAATTCTGTCTTTTTTATTTCTTTTATTCATGTTAATTTTTTTCATGACCAAAACAGGACATATTTATTCACAAATTGTTCATTCGGATGTCAGACCAATGTTAAAACAAAACACGTCACAAGAACAGAGCATTTCAAAACTAACATATATAGCTGCATCACCTTGGATTCAAGCCTATTATCTCTGCAGGCTAGTCAGGAACCCTCACCGATTCCTTAAATCACTTGTAACCTCAAAGACCACTAGGTGTCACTGTAAAGACAGGCTTTGAAACATTTCGAAGCTTCGACTCATTGGCTGCGTCCAAAACCGCATACTTCCATACTATACAGTACGCTAAAATCAGTATGCGAGCCGAGTAGTATGTCCGAATTCATAGAATTCGAAAATCAGTATGCGAGAAGTACCCGGATGACTTACTACTTCCAGCGAGATTCTGAAGTGCGCATCCCATGCATGCTGCGCTATCCCATGATGCCCCGCAAGGTGGGTCATGTGACCATGACAAAATGGCAGATGTAGTACGTCCGAATTCCATTCATACTTTTCACATTAATACTGTGTAGAACGTACTTTTCTAACGGCCGAGTAGTACACTTAAATTCAAATTCAGTACCTACTGAGTAGTAGGCGGTTTCGGATGCAGCCATTTTCAGTGTTTTATGAAGCCTCGCTCTGCTCACTACTAGTTTCTGGAGGGCCACAGCCCTGCACAGTTTAGTTCTAACCCTGCTTCAACACATTTAAGCTGCAGTCACGCTGCACTTTTCTCCCCGTAGACTTCCATTCATACGCATGCGAATGCAGCAGACCGGAAACGCAAGCACCACTTGACAGCGTGAGACCAATCGAAGATCAAAACATGACCTCTCTGGACAGGAATTTAAAATATGGACCAATCACTTGCTTTTTTAATGTCTAATCATCTTGTTTAATCCCACCCTTTTTCGCAGCGCCGCACAACAGAATTTCGCAAGCTCAAACTCTAGTGTGACTGCAGCTTTACCTGTAGGTCTCAAACAAGCCTGAAGGACTCAATTAGTTGGATCAGGTGTGTTTAATTAGGGTTGGAACTAAACTGTGCAGAGCTGAGTTTGACGTGTGTATTAGGGGATCTAACAAAGTGTCTGTTTGGAGATCTGAGAGGGGTTTTTTTTGTTGTTTATTTTAATGTCCTGATCATGCAGTTTCTTCTTGTTTATATATTTTTTATTAAACATTATTTTAATGTTAGCAAAAGTTACTTTCAGAACAACTCTTTATTAAAGTCTGCATGAAATGGAAGTTGCTGAGATTTATTTTTTGAGGATGTACTTCCAACTGAAACAGAATATTGAGTAGAAAGCGGGGCTTCCTTTGCGCATCATTCTCTCATAGCGGACCAATGTTAAGAGAGTAATAATATGCAGTGGAAGCCCTCAGGGTGAGGTCAACAGAAGGACCGCTATTCCAAACATTGAAGCAAGTGGTCACACTTTTATTGAAGATTACCAAAGCAAGCCATTTTATTTTCCAGTGGATTAATGTGTACAGATTAATTATTCACCTTAAGAATAATAATGTGAGCATACAAAAATAAACGTTTTAAAATTAGATTTCACACAGACTTTAAAATATACAAAACAGGTTATTTGCGTGAGTTTACACCTGAAGTTCTTCTGAAGTATAACTGCTGTCTGTCTTCAGGTGAGTGACCCTGTGGCTGTGGAGTTCAGTCTGAACACACAGATGTTCCTGCTGTCTAAAAAAGCGCTGTGGCTGTCAGATGGATCAATGGGTTTTGGTCAGGAGAGTGACGCCGCTTTCTCTGAAGGTGCGTTTAATGTATCACATACTGTACACCTATTTTGGGCTTTTTAGCTTTTCATAAAAGCTTTTTTAAAGAAATTTTTTTAAGTATGCTTTTAGAGGTTTCTTTTGTTGCACTTTCTCAAGTTATGTCTGTGAAATGGATGTTTTTACCCTCTGCAGTGAGCCCATTCTCCATTTCAGCAGTCTTAAATGAACCACACTTTTTTTATATCTACATTTTTACCTAAGATTAATGTTCTGTTATTCAAATGTTCGGTGGTCAGTAATTGTCTTTTTTTGTTACTTTTTAACTAATTAGTTTGTCAACGATGACATATTAAAGGGAAAGATATATACAACTTTTTATTCTATATAAAATTGTGAAAGCAATTCTGGATATATATGGAAGTTATTAAATAAAGATTGCTAAATAAAGAACATTTAACTTTAACTTCATCCAATGTTCAGATTTTTTAATCTAGAAATATATGCAAAGTAGCACAGATTTAATAAATGTATGCTTCATTTGCATATTTCAACATGACATTATAGAAAAGTTCAAATAACTTTTTTTTTTTTTGCTGTTTTTGTATTGCTTTTGTAATCAATAATTATGATGATAAACATCATTGAACATAAACACATAGACATCACCTGTTTTGGAAGGACACCATATAATATATAACTACAGGTTAACTATGTTCATATGTATTATCTGCCCGTTACACAACTCTTTAACTTGTTATGATGTTGATAGTAATGCAGTGATGTGCACCTTTTGTAAAGCTGCTTTGAAACAATAATTATTGTGAAAAATGCTATGAGCAATTCCAGCGTTATGGATGTGACATTTCTAGTAAAATCTCAAAACCTAAATTCACAAAGAACGTATATGTTAACATTATATTGAAACTGTTTGTCTGTTTATATTTTACCAAGCAACTAACCACAGAGTTAAAGGATCAGAAAAATATCAATCTGTAAACATTTTTTACATTTTGAATGAGGAAAATAAACATGCGTTACGGATGTGACGAAAAAAGTTAGTGAGTTTACAGTCTACCACATACTTTGTAGAAATTCTGCACAACCCAAAAGAAACAATGCTAATCAAAAAATGAAGAGTTGGCTCACTAAAGAACATATATTTTATATTATTTGACCTTTTTTTGCATTTATGAGGAAAAAGCTCAGTTATGGATGTGACAGATGCGAAATTGACACTTGTGTAATTTTGGTAAATCAAATATAATAGTTTGAAAACATTAACAGAGACATTTTTGAGTACTTTTAAAGCACTGTAAAATACTTGCTGACACAAAAAACACAGAAACGGTTTCGATATTTTCATTTTCGAATTTCTTTCATGGCAAGGTTTACATTTGCATGGAATTGCTCCTTTACAAATAAACTTGAATTGTATTGTATTGAATAACTATTACAGATTTTTTACCTTATATACTTGCAGTGTCTTGTCTTAACCAACAAAAGTACACCTTAGAAATCGCATACCAACACTCTTGCACACACAACATCAGCAAAAGGCCTATTTTGTTTCAGCTATGTTTCCATACAAGTTGTAAGATCCGTCATAGTCAAGTGAATGTAATTGTAGTGAGAGATGTTTGCTCTCTTAGTTTCCCAACACTGAGCTTGTTTTCCTCAAGGTGATGTGATCTATGGACGTGTGATGGTGGACCCGGTGCAGAATTTGGGCGACTCTTTCTACTGTAACATTGAGAAGGTGTATCTGTGCACTGGAGCTGATGGATACGTTCCTAAATACAACCCTAGCAAATCTGAGTTTGGATGCCTTGCCGACTCTCCGTCTCTGCTGTACCGATTTAAAATTATTGTAAGTATGATAGTAATGTCGCTAGTGCTAAATACAACTAAACTTAAATATTATTTAATTCCATTAACTGAAATAAAGCTGAAAACATGTATTATTAAATTTATAACTGTAGAATTAAAAAAAAAACTGTCATTTAAAAATAAAATATAAATAAAAAATGAGTAAATGCAAGGAGTTCAATGGAAATCAAACCAGTTCATTACAGAACTTTCTGTTTGATGCACATGTGTACTGGATGAAATCCTTCTACACATTGTAATGACAAAATCTGTGATCACGCTGGAGCCTCTTGTGAGCAAAGTGATATATCAACACAGCCCTTTATTCTCAATGTAAAATATAGTAAAACATGCACACAAACATGGAAAAATGTCACTGCTGGATTTAAATGCTCAGTTGTTTAAAATAAGCAATATCAATGTCTGTTGTAATTAGGCATAGGAGAAAGAAAGCTTTTCATAACTTCGAGTCAATTCCTTCTCAAATATATTCACCGTTCCGAAGCACCACATGCTAGGGACATCTGCTGGTCAAAACCATGAAAATGCAACTAAAGCTCTGACAGCAATGTATTAAAATTGGCTTTTTCACACACACTTCCAGTGTTAAACTGAAAGTATAACGTACCAAATGCATTTAGCATCTATCAATTAATATCCTTAAATATTGAATGTCTGCATAATATCCATGTGTTTATACAATTTCAAGACGTTTATTGTTTGTTTCATTCATACTAAGGACAACAAGAGAATAATAACTAATTTAATCTTTTTCAATTTTACAAATATCACATTGAAATGTATACAGAGTTGTAGAACTGATCAGAGATTAGGTTAAAAATATTAAACATATTCACCACTGGGGGGTTTAGAAACAGTACTGATATAATGTAACAAAGCCCTATTTACTGAAATCACATCATCTAGTAAATTTGATACATGCTCTGAAACACTGATTCAAAACTAAAGATAAAGGTTTTGAAGCTTCATGAAGTAGTGCTTGGAGAGCAGACATCCCTGTTTCACATAACTCGTCCCTAATTTGAATATGTTTGAATATTATTTAAAGCAGAATTGACTGTATTTACACTTTTAAATGCATTATATATATATACCTCCTTTCTAATAACTGATTTACTTTATCTTTTCCATGATGACAGTAAATAAAATTTTATTAGATAAATTAGGTTAACTAGGCAGGTTAATATTAGCTTAAAGGGTCTAATAATTTTGACCTTAAAAATGGTTCATAAAAAAATCAAAAACTGCTTTTATTCTAACCAAAATAAAACAAATAAGATTTTCTCCAGAAGAAAAAATATTATCAGACATACTGTGAAAATGTATTTGCTCTGTTAAACATCATTTGGGAAATATTTAAAAAAGAAAAAAAACCAAAGGGGGGCTAATAATTCTGACTTCAACTGTATATATACATAGCTGTCTAATGGCTTAACCTTGCTTCTAGGACAAAGCACAGCCAGAAACTCAGGCCAGAAGTTTTGGGAACGTGGACTTCAATGCTCTGCTGGCGGTAGATGACCCGTCGGCCCACTCTCTGGTCAAACAGCCTGGATCTGATGGCTTCAGACTCCATTCTACACCCCTCTTCCAGGTCCAGTACTCATGATGCTTTACTTTATGCTGTAATTTGCTAATTGAAAATACAACTAATGTAAACGTTTTTAAAACACCTCCTCCTCTATGTTAACATCAAATAAAACAGTTGCTACTGTAAACAGACAATTGTCAACCATTGTTCCACATCAGAGTCCTTCTGATTGGTCCGCTGCTTTGGAACTGACATTGATGTTGACATAATGTGTTTATGTTTGTGACATGGCATCCTAAAAATGCAGATTCTTCAAAAGAAGCAAGACGCAAATGCACGATTACACAGAAACACAATGGAAGCGCTCTGTGTGAATGGCCTCTTAGTGTGTGTGTCTAAGACAGCGCTATTAACACATTGTATATTAGTCATTACATTTAATGGGTCTATTAAATTATCAAGCAATTTACACATCCTACAGGCCTTTTATTTACAGGAACAAAATTTGATAAAGGATGCTTACGTTTTGAGTGTCATTTGCACATCCTTTCACGTTGGTTACGAATTTGCCACTAAAGAACCGTTTAGAACTATCAAGTTTAACAATGAATCAATTCATCATTAATCTGAATTTGTGAAAATGTAACACATTTAATTTACATAAATAATTGTGCTCAAATTCTCTTTTTTTCCTGTCTGTAGGTGGCAGTAGGAAGAGAGTGGTTCATTCACACCATCTACACTGTGCGTTCAAAAGACAATGCTAAACGTGGCATCGGCAAACGAAGTGTCGAACAGCACTTGATAACATCAGCAGACCTCACCGAGGCCAGAAGACGCTTCAGACGCTCCAACAGAGACGTCCCCACACTGGCTGAGCAGATCGGCCCCGAAAACAACAGAGGAACCAACATCATGCACATTGCTCTGGACCGCAGCCGCCGCCGCACCGCATCAGAAGAGCTGTTCGCGGATGGACTTTCTCCACGAGGACTCAGTGGACGACACGCAGAAGATGAAGCAGTGACGGTGGCAGGAGCTCTCGTGGGTTTGCTGCTCACCGTTCTTGTGGTCGTAGCATTAGCATTGGTGGTTCGCTCAAGGCGGACGCCGGCTAAAAAGCCCCCAAGAGTATCGCCCAGCCTGCAGCCGGTCATTGTGCGAAGCAGTCTTGATAATGGGGACAGTTCAGAGGTCTGAGGGACTGATGGAGCTCTTGGAGACTGCGGCGTTCTCCTTGGTCACGCATTGGATCCGTTTGTTGGGTTTTTTGTTTTTGTTTTAAACAAGTGCCTCTGACAGGTTTTAGCTTACGGAGAACTCACAACTTTTCACCAGTTTATCACCAACCCAAAGAAATCACCGTCCCGTCTCTCCATAATTGTGGTTGAGTCTCGTTTTATGTGCTGATTCTGAGGGTTGCTTGTCCAGAAGTGGATTGTTGAGGTTTGTCCAATGTTCAGAACTCTCTGGGGTTCAACTAAACCAGATAGACATGTATTCTTTATTTTTTTTTAATATAGGATTGGATGTATATACTGAGACAGGATCTAAATTCAATACATTTTAGTTCGTTTAATTCCAAAATTATTATCTTGTTACAAAAAAATAACATAATTATTGTTTCAGAGCTGTACTTTTTTGTTTAGTTTGTTTTTATTTTCAATAGTTTAATAATTCAGTAAAAAAAGAGAGCTAAACCCCCAAAAAGAACAAAAGATAAATACAAAAAAGCATAATTAATATTAGCTATTAACAGTGTTGGCTATTAACATTATAACATTAACATTAACATTAGAAAGTATTAACATTACTTTTGAAAGTAATCCATTACAATACTGAGTTACTCCCCAAAAAGTAGTTGCGTTACTTAGTTACTTTTTATAATAAGTATTGCGTTACGTTACTTTGGCGCTACTTTTTAATTCCTGTCTGAAGCTTGATCTCTTTCAGATCGTGTTTTTTTTTTTCTTTTTTTCAATAGAGGAGTTCTGCAATTACCTTCATTTACTTTTAAAAAACATATCAAAAAATCATATTTTAGGATGTTATCTGAAAACTTTCCCCCAGTATTCTATATGCCATATATACAGATTAATGACAGTTTAAAGCGATGTGTTTGCTACTTTTCCTTTGTACTATTTGTCTTAAGTAAACTCACTGTCTATTGAGACAATTATCCTTTTCTATGATGGGTTCAAAATAATGAACACATTCTCTTATTGACTGCGTAATCCAGCACTTTTTTAAAATAAAAGCTAATTAATTCAACTAAAAAGTCACTCGCATTACATTTTCAAAATAGTAACTCAAATATTGTTGCTTATTTTACGCGTTACTTTACTCATTACTTAGAAAAGTAATCTTATTACGTAACTAGCATTACCCCCAACACTGGCTATTAATATGTATAATAGATTTTAATGTTTTGAACCTGTCTTATGATGATGCTGATTATTATGATTAATATTAAGAATAAGATCAAGAATAACTACGTTTGGTTACTTTTCAAGGAAATAAAACAAATCATTTAAGAATAAATGTAGAAATATTTTTAAATAATAACAGAAAAATCAATGTCCATTTTCTTCGGCTTAGTCCCTTCATCAATCAGGGGTCGCCACAGCGGAATGAACCGCCAACTTATTCAGCTTATGTTACGCAGTGGATGCCCTTCCAGCTGCAACCCATCACTGGGAACCACACACACACACATTCACAAACATACACTACGGTCAATTTTAGCATACCCAATCACCTATATCACCTATATCACATGTCTTTGGACTTGTGGGGGAAACCGGAGCAGCCGGAGGAAACCCACGCGAACACAGGGAGAACATGCTAACTCCACATGACCCAGCCGAGGCTCGAACCAGCAACCTTCTTGCTGTGAGGCAATCGTGCTACCCACTGTGCCACCACGTCGCCAAAAACTATCAATATTGTCATTCATATTATTATTGTTGTTTGTTAAGATTTAATAAGATGTCTAGGGAGAGAAAATGTTTTAGAACATTATATTATGACTGAAGAAAATGGATGGAAATAAGGGAATATGATAAAGCCAACAAAAGAGCATGTATGAGCTTTGTACAGTGCATTTGAAAATAGATCCAATCACAGAAATGAGAAAAAAAGCAAAGAAATAAACAAAACCAACAACAGACACATGAAGTAGAACACAAGATCCCCTCTAAACTTACTACAGAAAATAAAAATGTGAAAAAGAACCTGAAATCTTCAGTGTATTCAAGACCAATAAAGTACACTCCCTAAAATAATAAACAAAAATACACAAAGCAGCACTTGCCTAATGTTTCTGAACACTTCAAATAACTATGGGCAAATGTATGTCGCGCGACCTGTTAACCTATTGCCTTTTCCCCCCAAAAAGAAATGATAAACTTTTAAACCATATTGGATTTACAGATTTTTTGGATCAATTCAGAGAGAGGATCAAATTATAATACAAAACAAGAAACAAAATTGAGTGTACACAACACAATCCCCCTCCACACACACACATATTTAAATAACTAGACATGTAAACAAACACAAATTTGTTTTGTTTTATTAAATATAATAATTCATTCATTCATTTTCTTTTCGGCTTAGTCCTTTTATTAATCTGGTGTCGCCACAGGGGAATGAACCGCCAATATAGTAATAATGACACACTTATTAAAATAACAAACTTAGGGGTTTGGTTTCTTAATTTTTGTTTAATTTTATTTCTTTATTGGCTTCTTAATAGTACAGTAGCAGTAATACTAAACCTTCAGCGATTACTTGTTTTAAAAGAAGCGTTAAACACTGGATTTACCTTAAAATGGGAAACAAAGAAGCGTTTATAAAGATTTCATGTTTCTAAAAGGAAAAAATATGTACTGAGAGTCATTTCTCTTGGGTAAAATGGTGCATTCAAATGAACGGCTCACAACACAGACAATGCTATTGTGTGTTTCACCTTTATCTCAAGTGTTAAATAAATGTTCCATGGTATGTTCTTTACCATAAATGTTTTATAATCTATGGTTGTCTACTGTATTTGGGCAGATATGATGTCTTGGGAGAGACAATGGCTTTCATTATTGAACTGCGCAGTGTATTTTACTGATATGCTGGTTTTAACAGCAAGTGCCAAGCTCTCAATGGAGAAATGCTCAATATGCATTTCACATCAAATTGTCACATCAGTTTGCATCAATTATTGCAATTATCTTGTTGCTGCTGTTTTCATTAACATTTGTTATAATTGAAATGTTAGTATTCATGAGAAGACGCATGTATTAAATGTGGCCGTTTTATTTCATTGTGAGTTGTTGTATAATAAGGGCAAAACTGTGACACTGGAAATCCTTCAGATCTCCACATTTTTTTTTTCCTCAAAACAGATTCATTCTCCTATAAACGTCACTGTTATCGTTAGACTCATCAAAGTGTTTGTGTATACATCTAAAAACATATTCACGCATTTCCAGTTTACCTCCTGACAAGTATATTCCTCATCGGGCTGATAATATTTAAAAAGAAATGTGCTATGCAATAAAATCAGTGGATTGTTTCCATATTCACAAAGAACACCATTTTGGGCACAACGAGATATTCTTTATGTTTGAACTGGTATTTATGGTAAGATATTGTGTTTTTGTACATGGTTCACTGCTTAATATTTACAATGCTAAATGCATTTTTATGTACTGGGCCTTGAAGCACAAAATAAAAGTCATGAGACTTGAAAAATGCACTGTTTTATTCTAAACTGTGGGGAAGTCAAGACTATCAAGGAATCTTGTTTGGGCACAAAAATTGAAGAAAAAAAGAAGAAAAGAAAAATTTAATTGGCTGAAGATGGGGGAATTGAAATATAGCTACAAGCAGGCATTAAGAGACACTGCAGTTGCCACAAGCATCAGATCACCTGAAAACATCTGTAAATAAAATAATCAGAGAGGATTTTGAGCAAAATGGGAAAAAGACATAATCCTTTTGGCCAGTAGGTGGTGCTGTTACAAAATTTATGTTTCGTAGATGAAATAAACGTACAGTTTTGTTTTAGCTTGTATGCCATGTTTTTTGGTCTACATTGGTTAGGAGGTGATGTAAATTAAATTTAGTGTAAATCGGACCAACCGTCTTGTAGAAATTACAAAATTTTATAAAAATGTGCTAATGCAAGTATAGCATTTTACAGCAAAATTCAAAATGGATGATGTCCATATTGTCTGACATGAAGATTAGATATTGTTCAGCATGATATCCTGCTCAGAATCTAAAGCCCTGCTCACACTGAGATTCCAGCCACGATTTTGTCATCTGAGACAAATTTGGGAAATCCTAATAGATTTCTATAATCCTGGGCTAAAATCTGTGATCTTTGATCGTTGGTTGGACATGTTCACAGACAGCCACTTAGTGCCCGTTGCGATCAGATTTGTCCTTCAATGAAGTTCTGGCAGTGTCAGAAGATTTCAGACACTTTCCTGCAGTGTGGCACGCTGTGATGAGCTTCAATCCAAGAACCAATAGGAGCTCAGAATTTGATGATGCAATCCATGCGACAATTCAAATGAGTTTATTTTTTATTTCTTTTTTTATTTATTTTTTACAAAATCCTCCACAGAAATGGAGAAATGTCAAAAAGTTTTTCTTCTTTCTGGTATTATTGAGACACACTGTGTGCAAAATTGCCACTACAGATTGTTTACGTTTGCTGTGAGGAATCATTTCAAAACGTGAAATAGTGAAAGTGTCATGGGTGGATGATGTCAAACTCCGGGGGCCTTTTCTTTTGTGTTTGGCGCGTCTTTAATGTCGTTCAGTGTGACTTTATGACAGCTGAGATCATACAGTGTGACATGGGAGCCATGTTCGTGCAGTCTGACATGTTCAGGATTATAAAACAATTGCACTGTGCGAGCCGGCCTTAAGATGATTTTGGCCAAACTGCTTTTAAGTTACAAGCAAAAATTGCTACTTTTACACATCCTGACCACTAGGTGGCTCTGTGGCAGAACTCTGCAGGTGAATAGGTCATGGATGTCATAACAAATAACCATCGGCAAATAAAGTAACTAGAAGAACTCATGACCAGTTTGGACCACTTAGGCAAACGTTTTTCAAATGTGTTTGCGTTTATTTGAAAAGTTTAACCAACTTGAATTGTTTGGGGGGTCTTTTGGTCTAAAGTAGTGCTGCTGTTTTTAAAACACTGCTTCGCAAAGTGTCAAAACCCCTATAAGAATGGTTTGTTTTGAATCAGTATCTGAGAGCATGCATCACACTCCCAAGAGCACTGTTTCATCCACCCGAGTTGATCTCTTTGTACCCATAAAAGTTGGAAATTTAGTAAGATATACTCCCAGCTTTGGACTTTCAATCAAAAACTTTCATTAAATCATTGTTTTCATTAAAACAGTCAATCCATTTGCTAAGCGATTACTAGACCCACATGGAATCTGCGGGCAGAGAAATCAGATTTACGCAGATTTACTTGTGTAAATGTGTGTAAATATCTATTTACTCAGTTTTTATATTATTTTCACTATTGTTGTGATATAATAACAATATAACAACAATATAATAAGTTATATTAAAATGTTCATATGATTTAGTTACAAAACAGTTTGTAACGTAATATTTTCTATCTTTTAGTAGATACATTTTATGAGAGACTTGCTTTGGATTTATGTGGATCTATGTGGACTTGCTTTGAATAAGTGGATCTAATTGGATTTGCATCGTAAACATTAAATAAAAGTAAAAAAAAATGTGTATTAGTTTTATTCCATATATTAAGTTTTTAGTTATGATACTTCTATAATCCTTCCGCATAAATCTGCAGATGTTTTTTTTTTTTTTACAAAATTCTCCACAGAAATAGCAAAAACTGTCCGCAGACTGATCTGAAATATTGAAAACCTTGAAATAAAATATTTGTAGGATCGACTCTAAACTGCACGCTGCGTAACCAATCAGATTCGTTCCTGAATCCCACGTGACTATACCTGGAAGTGAGTGCAGAATGGGCTATGTCTGAGAGTGGTCAGGCTCAGACGGAGGAAGGAAGCGGAAGCTACGTCACGGATTGAGACAACAACAAGCTGGAGTTCGCGGTATCTGTAACATTTCTTAAAAATAACAACTTTAAGTGAATAAACAGTCATCGCTTGATCTGATCTGTGCTTGTTGTGCAATCATGGATGATGACTCGGATGAGTCAATGATAAATGAAAGTATGGGCTTTACAGAAGTATTTTCCAAAAGAAAACTCTAAACGTAAGAAAGCCATGTATAAAGAACAGGAAGACTATGAGGATACGCATAATGTGGTAAATGGAAATAAAAAAAAGACTAAAACGAGTGAGAAAGATAATAAGAAAGATCAAACGCAAAATGAAATATCAGGATATAAAGTAATGATGACGTTTGACAAAGGTACAGGGAAACATCTACATCCAATTGGGCTGTCTAAGGCTATAGATAAGCTAATCGGAACAGTTAGTTTGGCAAGATGTCTGGGACAAGGAAGAGTGCTAATAATAGTTAAGGACATTGCACAAAGAAATAAATTACTTGGAATTAAAGAGATGAACGGAGAAAAAGTAAGTTCTAGAGAAATTGGAGTAGCCAAAAATGAGAAGGGGGTAATTGCAGGTGTTCCAATACATATTTCCAACAAAGAGATTGAGGAAAATATAATAGGAGGCAAAGTAATCAATGTGAGAAGATTGCTTAAAAATGTAAATGGGGATAGACAAGAAAGTATGAGCATTTTGCTGACATTTGAAGGTAAAATGCCTGAAAAGGTGAAAATGGGATACATCAGCTACACAGTTAGAGAATACATTCCAAAGCCCTTGAGATGTTACAAATGCCAGCGTATTGGTCATGTAGCAGCAGTATGTAGAGGAAAAATGAGATGTGTGAAGTGTGGGGAAGATCATGAATATGACAAATGTACAAATGATCTAAAATGTTGCAATTGTGGGGGTCCACACAGTGCGGCATATGGAGGATGTGAATTTCAGATAAAAGCAAAAGAGGTACAGAAATTCAAGATAGAACACAAAGTTTCATATGCAGAAGCAGTCAAGAGCTGCCAGAAAAGGGAGATAAGAACAGAGGAAGTAATGACAAATGAAAAACAACTGGAAATGAATACTGAGACTGGGAACAGAAGGGAAAATAATTGTAATCACAAATGTATAAAGGAAAATGACTTAATAATGACAAAAGAGAACTTTCTGGTATTCATTGTCAAAGTGATTAATGTAACAGCTGTAATGACAAGCAGGTCAGCTAAAATTAAAACAATTCTAGATGCTGCAGCAGAGTTTTTAGGAATTACAGGAATTTCTGCCCATATGATTCATGACATTCTCACTCGATCAACAATAAATGATGCTTCTCAAGTTTCTGATTAGCTTAATGGTTATAAGTATTCTACAATGGAATGCAAGAAGTTTGATTGCGAATGGGCAAGAGTTTAAAAAATTTGTTTTAGAGTTAGAATATAAACCAAATGTAATATGTGTGCAAGAAACATGGCTTAAACCAAATATTCAGTTTGTTTTAAAAGGTTATAAATTGATACGGAAAGACAGGGAAGGGAGTCAAGGAGGAGGGGTAGCTACATTTATAAGTGATGAAATGACGTACAGAGTCTTGGGAGAGGTGGAGGGATTAGAGTGTGTGATGGTTGAGGTTTATTATTGTGAAAATTCACTGGTAATATATAACTTTTATAATCCGTGTAAAAACATTTCAATCAATTCACTTGAAAAGGTTGAAAGAGGAAAGAAAGAACTTTGGTGTGGGGATTTTAATGCTCACAATTGGTTATGGGGGAGTAAAAAAATAGATGATAATGGGGAAATAATAGAACAATATATGGAAGAAAGATCTTTAGTTTGCCTGAACACTGGAGAAGGCACTAGGTATAATATAATTGACAATACAGTATCATGTTTAGACCTAACATTTATTTCAAATGAAATAGCTAATATCTGTGAATGGAAAGTATTAAGTGAGAGCACAATTGGAAGTGATCATTTTCCAATAATATGTCAATTAAATATAAGGAATTTTAATAGTGGTCAATATCTACAGAATTGCTGGAAATATGAGAAAGCAGATTGGGTAGCATTTGGGAAATACTGTGAAGAAAATTTAGTAAAAGTAAAAGAGGAAACAGTTGAAATATTATGCAAGTCATTGACAGATTTAATAATACAATCAGCTAATTTATACATCCCTATAAGAACTGCAGGTGAAAAAAAGAGGAACATTCCATGGTGGACAGAAGAGTGTAGCAAGGCAATTAAAGAAAGGAATAAGGCATTCAAACAGCTTAGGAAAAACATGAACTTTGATAACATGCTGATTTACAAGAGAGCAAGAGCTAACGTAAGGAGACTGATAAAAATCGCTAAGAGGGAGGGATGGAGAAAATTTTGCTCGACGATGGGGAAAGATACCACCATAGATCAAGTATGGAAAATGTTACAAAATATGAGTGGAAAAGGGAAAAAGAGAAAACAAATACCAGTGTTGATTGAGAAGGATGTAACTGCTATATCAGAAATTGAAAAGGCTAATATGCTAGGAAATGTTCTACAAAGATTATATAGTATAGAATTGGGGGACGAGTATGAAGAAAGTAGAAGGGAGTTTATGGAAATAAATCCAAATATTATGCATAATAAAATAAATGGAAATAGTTGTATGGATGTAGATTTTACAGCTTCAGAATTGAAAAGAGCACTGGGGAAATGTGCAAATACTGCCCCAGGTGGAGACAGAATAAGCTACATAATGATTAAACATCTTTCAGAAAAAGTTATTTTATTGATTCTTAAACTATACAACAGAATATGGAAAGAAGGAGTTATCCCAAAAATGTGGAAACAAGCAATAGTAATACCGATTCAAAAACCAATGAAAGATCCTACAAACCGGAAAATTACAGACCAATAGCATTAACATCAAATTTAGGTAAATTAATGGAAAAAATGATAATGAATAGAATTAATTATGATGTGGAGAAAAAGGAAAAATATAGCAAATATCAGTGTGGTTTTAGAAGAGGACGATCAACTATAGATGCATTAAGTAAAGTCACTAATGAAATAGAAAAGCAATTAACATGAAAGAGTTTATGGTAGTCGTGTACTTTGATATTGAAAAAGCATATGATACAGTTTGGCGAGAAGGATTGTTAGCTAAAGTTGATAAAATGAACATAGAAGGAAAATTATATAACTGGATAAAACAATTTCTGAATGATAGAACATTTATGGTTCAAGTGGGAAATGCTCATTCTTCATCTTTTAATGCAGAAAACGGTATTCCTCAAGGCAGTACTATTAGTCCATTGCTTTTTAACATAATGATTAATGATATTTTCAAAGACTTAGGACCTGGGATAGGAAGTGCTCTTTACGCTGACGATGGAGCTATATGGAAGCGAGGAAGAAACCTAAAGCAGGTACTTAAAAATATACAAGCTGCGATAGATAAGGTAGAAAAGTGGAGTAATTTTTGGAGATTCAAAATATCGATCAGTAAGTCATGTTATATGATCTTTAGTAGGAAAAATAAGATATCAAGTGACATTAAATTATCAATATATGGAAAATCATTAGAGGAGGTTAAAGAATTTAAATATCTAGGGATTTGGCTGGATAGCAGGTACACATGGAAAAAGCATATTGAGGAAGTGGAAAAGAAGTGTAGGAAAACTTTAAATGCAATGAGGGCAATAGCAGGCAAAGAATGGGGAGCAGAGAGATCATTAATGCTCACAGTGTATCAGGCTTTAATAAGATCGGTACTTGATTATGGGTGTATGATATATGCGGCAGCATCAAAGACTATTTTAAAAAGACTTGATAGAATTCAATACAGAGCACTTCGAATGTGTATAGGAGCAGTAAAATCAACACCGGTTAATGCTTTAATTGTTGAAACAAATGAATTACCATTATATCTGCGTAGGGAGAAATTGGCGCTGGCGTATTGGTCATCTATTAAAAGCTATGCTGGAGAGAACATTGTAAAAGAAACTTTAATGGATTGTTGGGAGTATACAAATAATAGAGGAAGAGGATTTGGATGGGATATACATAATATAGCAAAAAAACACCAAGTATTTGATATAGTGGGTAATAAAAGCCCAGTATGGAGTGAAGTCCCCCTATGGATAATACCTGAAGTTGAAATTAATCTTGAGATCTTGGATAAAAGAAATGAGTGGGAGGAATCAGGTACACTCAAACAAAATGTATATAAGCATATAGTTGGAAAATTTTATGGGAGTACACAAATGTATACTGATGGATCTAAAGACCCAGACAAGGGTGTTACAGGAATAGGAGTGTGTGTTCCTGATTTGGAGGTATTTATAAAAAAAAGAACAACATCAGAACTGTCAATATATTCTGTTGAAATGGTTGCTATCATTGTGGGACTTATGTGGGTAGAAGAAGTGACACCAGACAGAGTTGTGATTTGCTCAGACTCTGCTTCAGTATTAAAATCATTAGCCAGTCATCAGTCATCTAGAGAAGATTTAATGAATGAAGTCTTTACATTAATATGGAGAATCCAAAGGAAAGGAATTCTAGTTGGGTTTTGTTGGATTCCAGCACATATAGGGGTGGTGGGAAATGAAATAAGTGATGAATTAGCTAAAAATGCGACTAAAAGAAAGAAATCGATATAAATGTTCCATTAAGTAAAGGAGAAATTAAAAGTATTATTAAGAAAAATGTGACAATACATTGGCAAGAAGTATGGAATACAGATTTGAAGGGAAGAGGTCTATATAAAATCAAAAGAATGTAGACACTAAAATGATTATTCATGGAAGGAATAGGAAGGAGGAGGGCATAATTACCAGACTGAGACTGGGGCACACCGGATTGAATGATTCATTGTTTTTAATTGGTATACATGAGAATGGATTATGTGACTCTTGTGACGTTAAAGAAACAATTGAGCATGTAATATATGAATGTTTAAAATATAGAGAAGAAAGAAAGGAACTAATTGAATATCTTAAGGAGAAAGGAAAGGAAGATAAAGATATAGGATACCTATTGGGGTATGAGTTTAATTATGATCGTATAGGATATAGGACTCTAATAAATTTTTTATATAATACAGGATTAGATAAAAGGATATAATAAAATAATATATAACTAATAATAATATAACTAAAATATAACTCATGTAAGTAAATAAAATAAGTGCTCTGTTACAAGTCTAGAGATTAAGGAGTTCAGTGTGCAGGGGGGAGGAGCTGAACACGCAGCGTCAACCGGCGCCTGGACTCTGAGGTCTGTGGGATTGGGGCAGAGCAATCACAGAATCTGGTTGCACAACTAGCACAGTAGGTGGCGATATGCACAAAGAATGCAATTCGCCAAAAAACGAAGAAGAAGAAGAAGAATGGGCTATGTCTCTCCCTCTCCTCCGTATAGAGTCGCTTGTGGCGCTGTGAAGCAGTAACACGGTTCGGGGAAACATGGCCACCGCCGGAGATTCGCGAGGAGAGCTTCAGAAGGAACTGGTCTGCTCCATTTGCCTCGATTACTTCGACGACCCGGTCATTTTAAAATGCGGCCACAATTTCTGCCGCATGTGCATTTTGATGCACTGGGAGGAAAATGGAGGCGATGATGTGGGTTACCAGTGCCCGGAGTGCAGGATGGTGCGTGGTTTGTTTTGATAAACGCTGCTAGATTCCGGGCTGCTTAGTTACAGTTGCACATAACGGATTTAACGCTAGACACATTCACGTTAATTCCAGCAGAATGACCTAAACCGATTAACGTAACTGTTAGTCTAAATGTTTATGTTGTTAGAGGTATGTGCGGCTTTTATCCGTGAGATACAAATCTCCGTGCGAGTCGTTTGTCAGCCCACCACCAGCAGTTTCTCGCGGTCGTTTAAGCAAGTTTGTACTTTTTG